>NC_134354.1:326328327-326395827 GCF_048569485.1 Anomaloglossus baeobatrachus
ATGCATAAATCTTACAAACCAACAAGTTATGTTGCTCAGTTAAATTTTAATAAATTTTCAATATAAAAGTGTGGGTCAATTATTATTCAACCCCTAGGTTTAATATTTTGTGGAATAACCCTTGTTTGCAATTACAGCTAATAATCGTCTTTTATAAGACCTGATCAGGCCAGCACAGGTCTCTGGAGTTATCTTGGCCCACTCCTCCATGCAGATCTTCTCCAAGTTATCTAGGTTCTTTGGGTGTCTCATGTGGACTTTAATCTTGAGCTCCTTCCACAAGTTTTCAATTGGGTTAAGGTCAGGAGACCGACTAGGCCACTGCAACACCTTGATTTTTTCCCTCTTGAACCAGGCCTTGATTTTCTTGGCTGTGTGCTTTGGGTCGTTGTCTTGTTGGAAGATGAAATGACGACCCATCTTAAGATCCTTGATGGAGGAGCGGAGGTTCTTGGCCAAAATCTCCAGGTAGACCGTGCTATCCATCTTCCCATAGATGCGGACCAGATGGCCAGGCCCCTTGGCTGAGAAACAGCCCCACAGCATGATGCTGCCACCACCATGCTTGACTGTAGGGATGGTATTCTTGGGGTCGTATGCAGTGCCATCCAGTCTCCAAACGTCACGTGTGTGGTTGGCACCAAAGATCTCCATCTTGGGCTCATCAGACCAGAGAACCTTGAACCAGTCTGTCTCAGAGTCCTCCAAGTGATCATGAGCAAACTGTAGACGAGCCTTGACATGACGCTTTGAAAGTAAAAGGTACCTTACGGGCTCGTCTGGAACGGAGACCATTGCGGTGGAGTATGTTACTTATGGTATTGACTGAAACCAATGTCCCCACTGCCATGAGATCTTCCCGGAGCTCCTTCCTTGTTGTCCTTGGGTTAGCCTTGACTCTTCGGACAAGCCTGGCCTCGGCACGGGTGGAAACTTTCAAAGGCTGTCCAGGCCGTGGAAGGCTAACAGTAGTTCCATAAGCCTTCCACTTCCGGATGATGCTCCCAACAGTGGAGACAGGTAGGCCCAACTCCTTGGAAAGGGTTTTGTACCCCTTGCCAGCCTTGTGACCCTCCACGATCTTGTCTCTGATGGCCTTGGAATGCTCCTTTGTCTTTCCCATGTTGACCAAGTATGAGTGCTGTTCACAAGTTTGGGGAGGGTCTTAATTAGTCAGAAAAGGCTGGAAAAAGAGATAATTAATCCAAACATGTGAAGCTCATTGTTCTTTGTGCCTGAAATACTTCTTAATACTTTAGGGAACCAAACAGAATTCTTGTGGTTTGAGGGGTTGAATAATAAATGACCCTCTGAATAAACTTTTCACAATTTAAAAAAAAAAAAAATAAAAAAAGAAATAACATTCTTTTTTGCTGCAGTGCATTTCACACTTCCAGGCTGATCTACAGTCCAAATGTCACAATGCCAAGTTAATTCCGAATGTGTAAACCTGCTAAATCTGCAGGGGTTTGAATACTACTTGTAGGCACTGTATGTGGAAGTCTGAGTCTGAGTCGTGGAGTCGGTGCAAGGGAAAATTGAGGAGTCGGAGCGAAGGTTTGGCTTACCAACTCCACAGCCCTGGTCCCAACTGGGTACACCTTGTCGTTGGTGGGATGGCTTTATGCTTTTTGCTTTTTTTTTTTTTTTTTTAATCAAAAACAGTGTTTACTAAGTATCCTATGTTTATATGCACTATGCTTTTATTTAGTTATAGCAGGGTATATTTTCATAATTTTTCCCTTGGTTTTTATTTGTCTTATGGCCAGTGTGAACATGAGCTTACAAGCTCCATGTATAGTATCTCATCCTAGACTCACTTTTTTGTTTTTATGTAGTTAAGGCTGCTTTCACACTACTTTTTTTTAACATCCGTCATTAACGTTTTTTTAACGCAAAAACGGATCCAGTGCAAATGCGTTTTCATTTCAATGCATTTGCAATGGTCTCGCGTCAACATGCGTTCACCTGCGTTTGCGTGCGTTATAGTAAGGATCCAGCGACTTGCAGTTTTTTAACTTATTTCAAAAACGCTACTTGTAGCGTTTTTGAGCTGCGTCTAAATACTGCAAATTGCTGGATCCTGACTAAACAGCATGCAAACGCATGTGAACGCTGGCATGCTGATAGGCAGGATCCTGCTTGCTCTACTGAGCATGCCCAGAAATCAGCCTCGGGTGATCAGTCTCTCTCTCCACCTCTCTCCACCTCCCTCCACCTCCCTCTCTCTCCACTCTCCCCTGCCTGAGAGCGGAGGACGCTCGTAACCAAGGTAAACATCGGGTAACCGCGGTCTTAGTTACCCGATGTTTACGTTGGTAACGTGTGCAGGGAGCCGGCTCCTAGCAGCTGCAGACGCTCTTAACAAATGTAAATATCGCGTATCCAAGCAAGTTACCCGATGCTTACCTTGGTTACGAGCCTCCACAGCTGTTAGATGCCGGCTCCCAGTCTGGCACGTTCAATTCCCCTCACTCCCGATCACATGACTCCAATGCCCGCCCATAAACTTAAAGTGACAGGATCCTACAAAATAACACATGCGTTTGCATGCGTTTTTTTGCTGTAAAAGCAGGATCCGCTTTTGCAGCAAAAAAACGTTCATGACGCATGTTAAAAAAACGTAGTGTGAAAGCAGCCTTATTGTATTTAATGCAACACATGTAATTTATTGTAACTCATGTACTATTTGTAAAAATTACATTTTTGTGTACTCACCGTAAAATGTCTTTCTTGGAGCCTTTCATTAGGGGACACAGACATTGGGTTATATGGTGTCTCCAGGGGAGGCGTGACAATAAGTTTGAAAAAAAGTGTTAGCTCCTCCTCCCACAGCATATAACCCCAGCTAGGCGGGAACTAGCTCAGTTTGTTGTAAAAGCAGTAGGAGAAGGACAACCAAAACCACAAGGGCGGGAGCTGTGTCCCCCAATGAAAGGCTCCAAGAAAGACATTTTACGGTGAGTACACAAAAATGTCATTTCCTTTCTCGCCTTTTCATTGGAGGACAAAGACATTGGGACGTCCCAAAGCAGTCCCTGGGTGGGAACGGAACTATTAACAGTGTATAACATCAGACTAAGATCTGACTAACAACTGCAACTGCAGGGAACACATAACAAACACTGTCAAAAAAGCGAGCAGTGGCCACTTATAAATGGGCCACTGCCGCCTGAAGGACTTGTCCTCCAAGAGCAGCATTCGCGGAGGCATGCACTCTGTAGAATTTTGTAAACGTGTGCACACTGGAGCAGGTAGCGGCCTTGCAAAGTTGGGCCGCCGAAGCCTGATGGCGGATACCCCAGGAGGCACCCACTGCTCGTGTACAGTGGGCCTGCACAGATTGAGGGGGAACGACACCTCGTGCTTTGTAAGTTTCACAGATGGCAGTCCTGATCCATCGAGAAATCATGGATTTGGAAGCCCGGTCGCCCTTTCTGTGTCCTTCTGAGGACGAAAAGGGCATCGGACTTGCACAACGGCGCTGTTCTGGAGATGTAGATCCGCAGAGCCCTGACAAGATTGAGAGTGTGAAGGGCTTTCTCAAAAGGAGTGGACCGGGGCCGGGCAGAATGACGGCAACACAATGTCCTCGTTCAGGTGGAAAGAGGATACGACCTTCGGAAGGAAGGCGGGGGGAAGGCCGAAGGACCATCTAATGATGGAATATCAGGTAAGGCGAGCGACAGGACAGGGCTGCCAGTTCAGACACTCGCCTGATAGAGGTAATAGCGACTAAAAAAGCAACTTTACAAGACAGCCGTTGAAGAGAGATTTCTCTCAAGGGTTCGAAAGGAGGAAGCTGAAGAGCTCCGAGACCCAAATTCAGATCCCAGGGATCTAAGGAGTGACAATAAGGGGGGGACCAAATGCGCCACCCCTTGAAGAAAGGTACGGACCTGAGGGCGAGAAGCCAGCTGCTTCTGGAAAAAAATTGACAAGGCAGAAACTTGTCCTTTAAGGGTATTGAGCAAGACACGAGTCCATACTTTCTTACAAAAAGGCAAGAACATTAGTGATTGAAAAGGTAAGGGGCGACCGATTATGACGGTCACACCAGGACAGATGGGTCTTCCAGGTCCTGTGATAAATGCTGGCGGAGGAAGGCTTGCGAGCATTAAGCATGGTATGAACTACCCTGGAAGAAAGACGTGACTTGGCTAGAATCAAGGATACAAGCGCCACGCCGTCAAATGCAGCTGTGCTGTATTCTGGTGGAATATTGGACCTTGCGACAGAAGATGCGGGCGGTCGGGAAGACGCCAGGGAGTGTCGCTGAGAAGGTGGAGGAGCTCTGGAAACCAGGCTCTTCTGGGCCAGCCTGGGGCCACGAGGATCACCGGGATTCCCTCCGCTTTGATTTTCTTGATTACTCTTGGAATGAGAGGGAACGGAAGGAAAACGTATGGCAGGCGAAACTGCGACCACGGGAGGACTAGAGCGTCTGAGCAGAGCGCTAGCGGGTCTCTCGACCGGGATACGAAGGGATGTACTTTGGTGTTTAGCTGAGACGCCATGAGGTCCACATCTGGCAGCCCCCAACGAAGAGTGATCCGATGGAACACCTCGTTGTGGAGTGACCATTCCCCTGCCGCTAAACCTTGCCTGCTGAGAAAGTCTGCAGCCCAGTTGTCTAACCCCGGAATATGGACAGCTGAAATAATGGGAATGTGCATCTCTGCCCAAAGAAGAATCCAGGAGACTTCTTTCATCGCTGCCCTGCTGAGAGTTCCTCCCTGACGGTTGACGTAAGCCACAGCCGTGGCATTGTCTGACTGGATCTGAACCGGGAGGCACAGAAGCAAGGGTTGAAAGGTCTGAAGGGCCAGAAATATGGCCCTGATCTCCAGAACGTTGATATGAAGGGATCGCTCGGGGTGAGACCAGCGTCCGTGAGCAGTGTGGTGGAGAAACACCGCCCCCCAGCCTAACAGGCTGGCATCTGTCGTGACTACGTGCCAGTGGACAGGGCGGAAGGACTTCCCCTGAGATAGGGATGAGACCTGAGTCCACAAGACGAGGGAGCTGAGGGCAGTCCGAGATAAGCGGACTGACCGGTCTAGAGGCTGGATTCTTGTCCCAAGAGGACAGATGATCCCATTGCAGAGGGCGCAAATGGAATTGGGCAAACAACACTGCTTCCATGACTGCTACCATCTTGCCTAACACTCTCATCCCAGTCCGAAGGGATGTGTGACGGCGAGAGCGGAGGGATTGGGCGGCCCGGATTAGGGAAGACCTCTCGTCTTCTGGAAGAAAAACCCCGGGCCTGAACGTGTCTATCAGCATACCTAAAAAGGTAATGCGCTGATGAGGAATGAGGGATGACTTCTTGAAGTTGAGAAGCCACCCTCGCCTTGAGAGCATGTCTGGGCAAATTTGCACGCTTTCTGAGCAAACTTGAAGAGAGCTCCCTTTGATAAGTAGGTCGTCCAAATAGGAAACGACCAGGACGCCTCTGTAAAATGGACATGACGGCTGCCATGACCTTTGTGAAGGCCCGAGACGCAGTAGCCACTTCAAAGGGAAGGGCCCTGAATTGGAAATGAAGGTGTCCTATGGAAAAACGAAGGAACCGTTGATGCGATACACATATGGGAATGTGTAAATAAGCATCTTGAATGTCTATGGAAGCTAGGAATTCTCCCGGTTCCATAGCAGCTAGTACGGCACGCAATGATTCCATTCGGAAGGTCCGAATCCGTACGGACATATTTAGCCTTTTGAGATCCAGGATAGGGCCGACAGAGCCATCTTTTTTGGGAACAACAAAAAGGTTTGAATAGAAACCTTTGAAGCGCTGTTCCAGGGGCACTGGAATGATAACGTTTGCTTTTTGCAGAGGCTATGGCCTGACATAAGGCCTGGCTTTGCATTGTGGACTTTGGAAGCCGAGAACGGAGAAACCTGTTGGCCGGTAGGGAATGGAAATCGATCTTGTAACCTGAGGTGACGATTTCTCAAACCCAAGCATCATGAGTATGGTCTAGCCAGATATCCCGAAAAAGCAGAAGCCGCCCTCCAACAGGAGTCAGCTCTGAGGGGTACCCGGCGTCATGCTGAAGGGGCCTTCGCGGGGCGAGGTCCCTTGGGTTTAGATTGCCTGGAGTGGGAACGCCAGGAAGAGTCCCTTGAGGGACCGGATCCCCGATCTGAGCGTTGCGACGACCCCTGTGATGGTTTTTGGGTGGCGGGCCGAAAGGACTGCCTGCGCCAAGAAGACTTGTTAAAATTTTTGGATACAGGCCGCTTTTGTGGTAGAATGGTACTTTTACCACCCGTCGTCTCAGATACAAGCTTATCCAGGGATTCTCCAAACAGACGAAGACCCTGGAAGGGGAGTGTGGACAGGGACTTCTTGGAGGCACTATCCGCGTTCCATATCTTTAGCCACAGGACTCTGCGGGCAAAGACAGCGTTGGCTGCCGTTAGGGCTGACAAACTAGCTGCATCTAGGGAGCCCTGAAGAAAATAATTAGAGGCTAGAGAGAACAAATCAAGGATCTCAAGAGCCTCTGAAGGAATATTGCAAGAGCGAAGCAACTTGCGCAAGTTCCTACTCCACACACTCATAGTTCTCGCCACCCATGTCAAGGCAAACAGGGGGCGCAGAGAGGAGCCCGAAGCCTGGAAAATAGATTTGACCGCAGCATCAACTGCGCGGTCGGACGAGTACTTGAGAGACGGTGTCTGAGACAGACATATCCGTGTGTTTAGCCAGCCTGGATACTGGTGGATCCACAACGGGGGGTACTGACCAGAGCTTAACCAGTTCCGATGGAAAGGGATAAGCGAATGAAGGAGGATTTTTTATTAAACCTCCTATCAGGGTGATCCCACCGTTTAGATATGATTTGATGAAAAATCGGATCCTTGGCAAAGGACTTAGGAGGCTTCATGGCCCGCTTGATTGCCGACTGAGAAGTCGGGTCCGAAGGCTGATCAGAAATCGACAGAGTGATTGACAGCCGAAATTAATGTGTCTTCCATATGTCTAGACTCAGAAGGGACATCTGAACCAGAGTCAGAGTCTTGGGAATCGTGACAACTAAAGGTCAAGGAGCCCGAGTCAGACCGATCATCGTCCGAGTCGGACGAGACGTAACGGTCGCAATGGCGCCTTTTGGAGACAGCCTTTTTACGTACTGGGAACGAGACACCAGACGAAGGCGGGCTCCCCTGGGGGAGCTGAGCCGGGGGGAGGCTGTGAGAGCCTGTGGAAGGCTGGGATATCTGAGCGGCCAGGTCATCTAACCTCTTCGACATTAGAAGAGCCCAGGCAGGAATAACGTCATCAGACTGGGGTAATGCCTGGCCGGAGCAGAATCCACAGACTGCACGACCCCCTAGTCCGGCAGCGGAGGCTGTTGTGACACGGTAGTAGGGGCATCGCAGCCCCGGCATAGTGGATAGCTTCGGCCATTAGAAAACGAGCGTCCACAGGTGGTACAAGCCTAGTAGAGATCCGTAGAGGACGCCTGGGAAGCTTTATTACCCTTGCGGTTACGCATGTCAGCAACAGTTCCACAATAAGTACAGCGAGCCTCTAGCAGTATTATAAAGGGACTGCTGTGGGTGAGGAGCTGCTAGCAGTATTATAAATGACTGCTAGGCAGAGCCGGTATATACCGAGTAAAGTAGCACACCCTGTCAAACAGTCGGTATATACCTACAGGCACAGTTAGTATATACTGCTAAAAGCTGATATACACCGCCAGCCAGCAGACACACACACCGCTAGAAAGACAGCGATATACCACTGAGCAGAGCGGTATATAGTGCTGCAGAATCGCAGAGGAAAGGCGGCGCTCACCCGTGTCTGCTCCCCACATGTAATGGCGTCCAGTGTTCTCTGGCAGCATGGAGGGGAGAGATGGCCCACTTGAGGGAGCGGCTTCTAGAGCAGTGGAGGGGGCGTTGCTAGAATGCAGGCCGAAGCCGGGAGCTAAATTAATGATGCTTCATTGGGATCACGGCCTGCATCGCCCCACCTGCGCCTTTCCAGGCGGCGGTTTGGAAGCAGGGGACTGACTCGTCGTCTCCTTACCTGCTCCTGGCTCCGACTGAAGACGCGTCGGTGATGGATGCGGGGATCTCAGGGACGCATCTTCGGCTCAAGGCTGAAGCAGGTCCTCGGCTCTGCTAGCCCTCTGGAGCTACCTTGGTGTGAGGTGCTTCCAGGGAGCCTGGAGGGGTGCGAGGGAAGACTGACTGCTTGTGCACACCAGGTTTCCTCTGCCCGTACACGCAGGGAACGGAGGTGGCAAGGCACCCTGGTATTGCCCCTATCAAAAATAGAATGAATAAGAAAAGAAAAACAAAATAAAAAGTAAAAATAAGCTGGCCTGAGCCACCTCTGGTGGAGCTCAGTCCAGACATGTCAGCCTCCCTGCTGACACTAGGAAAAAACTGAGCTAGTTCCCGCCTAGCTGGGATTATATGCTGTGGGAGGAGGAGATAACACTTTTTTCAAACCTAGTGTCACGCCTCCCCTGGAGACACCATATAACCCACTGTCTGTGTCCCCCAATGAAAAGGCGAGAAAGGAATGAAATATATAGGTTGCACAGTCCGAAAATTAGAACGTAGAATTGCAGAGCACGTTACAAATACAGTGATACCTCGAATTACAATCAAAGAAAACCAAAACCGACTAAAACCGAAGCAATTATTTCCATAGGAATCAATGTAAATCCAATTAATTCGTTTTAGACACTAAAATAGATACCAAAAACACATTTTATAGGGAATATAGTATTTACTAATAAAAACAATAAGAAATTAATATAAAAAGGAATATAAAAGGAATTTTAAATTAATATAAAACACTAATGTAAAGAATAAATACATTTTATCTTACATTTTAAAACTGACAAGCGGGGTGATACACAATGCCACACAGAGCAGGAGAATGCATGGATCACCCTCTGTTGTTGCAAAAATAGCAGCGTAGTCACGTGGGCATGCAGACAAAAACAGACGAAAACAGAGGCAAATTTTTAGTGGAAAAAAAATCAACGAAAACCAAAACCAACGATAACAGAGATCAACAAAAACTGAGGAACCACTGTCTTGGAAAGAATGCATCCTATTCAGGTGCAACAAAGCATTTTACAGAGATGCATAGAGGGGAATTAACTAGACTTTAACTCTTTCTATATCATAGAAGGAAACATCACATACGTGGGGGAGATTGGGGGAAAAAGAAAAAAAAGATTTGCTAAGGAAAGTACTTTTTGATTGTAAAATTGGACACTAAGTACCCAAATGGGATCAATTGTAAAAGTGATACCATGTACTGTATATTAAGTTTATCACAAATATGTATTTTTGTATATAATTCGATGGTAATTATATAAATTTTGTTTTTAAACCTTGTACTATGATGTAATGCTTTACTCGATAATCAAGGGCGCATAGCGCAGAAATGCATCTGAATTGTATATCTCTGCCACCATAGAGTTTTATGTCATGTACAAATAAAGTATGAAGATTTTATTCATCGAATTCGCTTGATCTTCTTGTGCGTATGTGCACACGAGATGTCTGGAATCTCAGACTTTGCTGGGACGGTGAACGCCACTTTATTAGCATGGATTTGCATAAAACCAAGGCAAAAACAATGCTAAAATACGCAGTAAAAACAGTGTGAACATAGCCTTAGATGAATCTCTTTACATCAGTGGTACAGGAAAAAAAATCTGCATCTAAGAAACCATGATTTTTATGCAGGACAATGCTCCGTAATATGCATCAAAGTATACCACTTCTTGGCTAGCCAGTAAAAGCCCTAAAAAGATAAAAGATTATTGACATGGCCCACTTCCTCACGTGACCTAAACCCTCTTGAGGACTTGTAGGCCCTTCTTAAACAGATTTACAGTGAATTGGAACAGTAGAGCAAAACAGTACAGCTCTCTGAACAATGTCTGAAAGGATATAGAAGAGTGTCAGTTTCTTAATCTGTTGACACTCAACTCTTTGGGCAGCACAATTGATGGAAGTATTAAGCCATGTGCGCACTTTGCATTTTTTTTTCTGCGTTTTGGCTGCGTTTACAACTGCACTGTGTCATTGACAAAATGGATGCGTTGTGCTTCCCCAGCAAAGTCTATGAGAATCATGCAAAATCTGTGCGCACGATGCTTTTTGAAACGCAGCGTTTGATTGTCAACAATTTGTCAAAAACCCATGCGTTTGAAGAAGCAACATGTCAATTGTTTTTGCCATTTTAGCAGCGTTCTACACCCATTGAAATCAATGAGTTGTAGAAAATCACTGAAAAAATGTTAAGCAGTGTGCTTGCATTGCATTATTGTTGCGATCCGCATGTTTTTTTTTAACATAAAGGCAGGTCTTTTGTCTTTCTCTCTCCGTCTGTTGGTCGGTCTCTCTCTATGTCTGTCTCTATCGCTCTCTCTGTCCATGTCGGTCTCTCCCTCCCACCCACTCTCTCATACTCACCGATCCACGATCACTGGCAGGGCGCTGCACGGCGTTCACACTGTGGCGGCTTCTTCTCTTTTGAAAATGCCGGCCGCTCATTAATCCATTACGTATTCCCTGCTTCCCCCGCCCTCTGGTGCCTATGATTGGTTGCAGTCAGACACGCCCCCACGCTGAGTGACCGCTGTCTCACTGCAACCAATCATAACCGCCGGTGGGCGTGTCTATATCAAGCAGTAAAAAAAAAAAAATAATTTTGAAAAAAAAAAACGACGTGCGGTCCCCCCAATTTGGATACCAGCCAGGGTAAAGCCACACGGCTGAAGGCTGGTATTCTCAGGATGGGGAGCTCCCCAGCCTAACAATATCAGACAGCAGCCGCCAGGAATTGCCGCATCCATTAGATGCGACAGTCCCAGGACTTTACCCGGCTCATCCAGAATTGCCCTGGTGCGGTGGCAAACGGGGTAATAAGGAGTTAATAGCAGCAGCCCATAGCTGCCACTAAGTTCTAGGTTAATCATGACAGGCATCTCCCCGAGATACCTTCCATGAGTAACCTGTAAGTTAAAGAAAATAAACACACATCCAAAAAATCCTTTATTTGGAATGAAAGACAAAAAAACACCCTCTTTCACCACTTTAATAACCCCTCAAAAACACCTTACAGGTCCGACGTAATCCACGCAAGGTCCCAGGACGCTTTCAGCTCTGCTACATCGGAAGCTGAGAGGAGCGGCAGCAGAACACCGCCGTGCCTGTCAGCTCCATGCAGCAACTAAAGTGAGTAGCGCGATCAGCTGTGCTGTCACTGAGGTTACTCGCGGCCACCGCTCTCAGGAGGAGGACTGCAGCTGTGGCCGCGAATAACCTGAGTGAAAGCAAAGCTGAGCACTGTGCGTGTGCCGCGGCTTGATTTGCGGTCACACGTGAAGGACTCCCCTGCGTTCACAAATCCCGAGTGACTGCAGTGAGCCGGGCGATCAGCTGTGCTTTCACTCAGGTTAATCGCGGCCACAGCTGCAGTCCTCCAGCTGAGAGCGGTGGCCGCGAGTAACCTCAGTGACAGCACAGCTGATCGTGCTACTCACTTCAGTTGCTGCATGGAGCTGACAGGTGCGGCGGTGTTCTACTGCCGCTCCTGTCAGCTTCCGATGTAGCCGCGCGATCACAATGAAGTCGGGTGAAGTTCATCAGAGTTCATTCTGATCGCGCGGCACTGTCTCGCAGCCAGCCATGCTCTTTTTGACAGTGCGGTCCCACTCGGCTCTGCTGCTAGTCTATGGGGATGCTGCAGAGCCGAGTGGGACCGCACTGTCAAAAATGTGCGTTCTGGATGCTTTTCCGACTCTGTATGGCAAAGAAAGCATCCAGAACACATGAATTCTCCAGGAATGTGCGCACGTTGCGTTCTGCCGAATGCATCTCAGAACGCAGCTTTTTCGGCTGCGTTCTGAGACGCACAGGCAGTGACTTACACGCTGCTAAATTGAACGCAAAGGGCGCACATGACCTTATGACTTTTGTTGAAAAGAAGGGTGGTCATTGATCATATACACAATTTTTCATGTCAGAAATTTATTTTTGAACATTTTTGTTTTCTTATTATTCTCACTTCAAAGGGGTTATCCAATTGCTAACTCTCGGCCTGTTCTGTAAGGCAGTAGGCATAGATCGCCACCTAAGAGCAGTCAATGGCCAATTCTGTGAGTTCCAGTGACATCTCTGCTGATGTAAATCAACATGGCGTTGGCAGAGCAGCCTGTAAGACAAAGAGCTGCTCTGTTGACGTGAAGTCAAATGAAGCCACAGAATCACCAGTAGAAGGGGTCAATGACTACTCAGCCGGCCAAGCATCTGGCAGAACAGACAGGTAGTTAGAGACTACCTGCCTCAAAATCTTAGCTCCAAAGCAAAAAATAAGCAAATTCCTGGATAACTGCTTTACCAGATTTAAACAATTGATAGATGAAAAAAAAAAATGTATAATTTAGTTGCAAAATTCTGTACACTAATAGGAGTTTATCTGTGTGGGAAGAATTATGCAAAATAATCAAAACTACAAATTGCCTAATTGTCACTAAACAAAGAGAAACAAACAATGGGAATCATAGTCCGAATTCCTAGAGGAATAATAAGTCAGACGAATTACTTGCAAAAATATAAAAGCTTTTTATTACAAAATTTCTTTACAGCAAGAATTAGATCAAATCAAATAAATTATATATGCATAACACAACAGGTTTTACAAAAAGGAGGGGGTCCTGATGGTCAAACACTAAGGTCCAACCAACACAAACATAGGGGTGAGATTAAAGGTCCAAAATCCCTATATATTAAATGCCAGGGCTGTGGAGTCGGAGTCGTGGAGTCGGAGTCTGAGTCGGAGCTCATTTTGGTGGAGTCGGTATAAAATGCACTGACTCCGACTCCTAAAATATATAATAAATTGGGGACAGGAGTGCAATGCAGAATGTGCTGAATATTTTACTAAATAATAACATTTAGTATAATGCTTATATTTAAGTGAAAAATGTATTGTAGTACAATGTGAACATCAGACATTTAATTGTTTTTATGATACAATAATCAAGATATTTGGATAGAACATAAAATATATTTATTGGAATACAACTTTAGAACACAAAAAACTGTAATAAATTGTAAATATGTAATACACTATGTAATATACAGTAGATTACATATATATCTTGTGTGTGTATATACACTGTATATACATATATATATATATATACAGTGTATATACACACACAGGATATATATGTAATCTACTGTATATTACATAGTGTATTACATATTTACAATTTATTACAGTTTTTTGTGTTCTAAAGTTGTATTCCAATAAATATATTTTATGTTCTATCCAAATATCTTGATTATTGTATCATAAAAATTATTAAATGTCTGATGTTCACATACACATATTCATGTACTACAATAAATTTTTCACCTAACTATAAGCAATATATGTAGGAGTCGGAGTCGGAGCCGGAGTCGGAGTCGGAGCCGGAGTCGGAGTCGGTGCAAGAGAATTTGAGGAGTCGGAGTCGGAGTCGAAGGTTTGGCTTACCGACTCCACAGCCCTGTTAAATGCACCACAGAATGTTCACATATGCTGATAATGGCCATCAACAGACATACAGTTGTATGAAAATTGCATCAGAGATCTGTGTGCTTCCAAATAGGTACATAAATAGAAGGGTGGACCTGAATACTACCAGAAGACAGGGACCATAATATAAATCAACTAACCATTTCAAAATCCAGAAATATAAATGCCCCAAAGTCTAATTTCCAGCTAATCGCCGGTAGTACTCACTTACCCATGATGGTGTGGATGCCAGTATGAAAAAACGTGCCTTGACGTGCACGTTTCGTTAACTTCCTCGGGGTGCAATGGTGTACTGGATTTTGAAATGGTTAGTTGATTTATATTACTGTCTTCTGGTAGTATTCAGGTCCACCCTTCTATTTATGTACCTATTTGGAAGCACACAGATCTCTGATGCAATTTTCATACAACTGTATGTCTGTTGATGGCCATTATCAGCATATGTGAACATTCTGTGGTGCATTTAATATATAGGGATTTTGGACCTTTAATCTCACCCCCATGTTTGTGTTGGTTGGACCTTAGTGTTTGACCATCAGGACCCCCTCCTTTTTGTAGAATCTGTTGTGTTATGCATATATAAATTATTTGATATGATCTAATTCTTGCTGTAAAGAAATTTTGTAATAAAAGGCTTTTATATTTTTGCAAGTAATTAGTCCATGACTTATTATTCCTCTATCAATTCGGACTATAATTCCCATTGTTTCATTTTGATTAGTGACATGATTTTGTATTGGGTTTAGTCCTATAATAGTTGGCAATGGTCCTGTATTCTGTCTTTTCTTGTTATATAAATTGCCTAATTGTGCACAGTGTCTAGTGGGAGCAGAGCCTAAGGCTATGTGCCCACGCTGCGGAAAATTCGCGGAATTTGCCGCGGTTTTTTCGCGGAATTTCCACGGATTTTTCAAAAATCCATAGTACAGCAAGTCCCCAGCCATTTCTATGGCATTTGGGGAGTGCTGTGCCCATGCTGCGTTTATTCCGCAGCGGAAATAATGCAGATTTCCCTGCGGAAAAATCTGCAGCATGTGAATTATTCCTGCGGATTTCTCCGCAGGATCCCATACAACTGCCTTGATTGAAGACACCGGAGTCCTCTGATGCAGAGGATCGCGTAGGAGCCAGGAGCAGGAGGTGGACAGAGCCTGCACGAGCTCCGGTCATGTGACAGCCAGAGCTAGTTCAGGCCCGCCCACCTTCTCCTGCAAAGTGCCGACAGACATGGCCGGAGAGTGAAGTGCTGCGTAATGGAGGTAAGTATGAACCCCCGATCACTCCAGCACTTATTCTGCATTGAGGATGCAGTGTCGAAGCCATGGTACTGTATCCTCAATGCAGAATGCCCGCACCATATCCGCAGGACATTCCACAATAAAACCGCAGCATGTAAACAGACAAAGTTGTGCTGCGGTTTTCTAGGAGCTCCTGCGGAATGTCCTGCAGATATATCCGAAGGACACTTTTCCCGTGGGCACATAGCCTAAAGGGGGCTTTACACGCTGCGACATCGCTAATGCGGAGTCGTTGGGGTCACGGAATTTGTGACGCACATCCGGCCGCATTAGCGATGCCGTTGCGTGCGACACCGATAAGCGATTTTGCATCGTTGCAAAAACGTGCAAAATCGCTAATCGGCAACATGGGGGTCCATTCTTAAAAATCGTTACTGCAGCAGTAACGAAGTTGTTCCTCGTTCCTGCGGCAGCACACATCGCTGCGTGTGACGCCGCAGGAACGAGGAAGCTCCCCTTACCTGCCTCCCGGCTGCTATGCAGAAGGAAGGAGGTGGGCGGGATGTTACGTCCCGCTCATCTCCGCCCCTCCGCTGCTATTGGGCGGCGGTTCAGTGTCGCTTCAGCGACGTCGCCGGACAGGTAAGTATGTGTGATGGCTCTGGGCGATGTTGTGCGGCACAGGCAGCGATATGCCCGTGTCGCGCAACAGATGGGGGCGGGTAACCACACTAGCGATATCGGGACCGATATCGCAGTGTGTAAAGTAGCCTTTAGTCTATACTCACATGTTTATTTATGCATTTATGCTGCTTTTTTTGTAGCATATTTTTTCATCATTTTTTTTTTTCAAATTAAAAGTGGCTATTTACATTGCCAGCAAAAGCGATGAGATTTCAGAAATCGATTGCTTTTTTTTTTTTTTTAACCTGACTGAAATGGAAAACTGCTGCATTTTTAAATGCAGCATATCAATTCTTTCAGCGTTTTTTCATCATTGAAAGCAACGAGAGTGCAAAAATGCACCTGCTGCAGTTTTGCTAAATGAAACTATTAAGTAGATAAGACACTGAAACCGCAGCCAAAAAAAAAAAAGAAAAGCAAGCCACAAAACCTGCTTTTTGGAAGCAGCTTTTTTTACTGCAAAAAGAGCAAGGTTTTTTTATTTATAAGGGTATGTGCGCACTAGGCGTTTTTTTCACGGTTTTTATGTGCGTTTTTGTCTCAAAAAACGCAACAAAAACGCATGCGTTTTTACCGCGATTTGGTGCGTTTTTTTGCTGCGTTTTTGCTCACTGCGTTTTTAATCAGTGCACAATGCCATTAGATTGTTGATGAAAAAAAAAAAAAAAAGGTCTGATGTCATTTCCTTCTTCAAAATGTTCATTGTATGCAGGAGAGCAGACAGCTGCATAACTAGTGTATGCAGGAGAGCAGACAGCAGCTGCAGAACTACAAGGCTCCGCATCCTCCATCCAGGACTGTATGCAGGAGTTTTTTGCCCAAAAAGGAAAAAAAAAAAAAAAAAAAAAAAAAAAAAAAAAAATGACATGGGCTTCGCTATATTTTTGTATGCTAGCCAGGTACAGCAGGCAGGTACAGGCTGCCCACAATCCCCAGCTGCCTATTTGTACCCGTCTGGGAATCAAAAATATAGGGAAGCCCTTTTTTTTATTTCATGAATTTCAAGAAATAATTAAAAAAAAAAAAAAAATGACATAGGCTTCGCCCAATTTTTGAGTCCAGCCAGGTACAACTAGGCAGCTGGGAATTGGAACCCGCAGTGCAAAGTGCCCAAGCTTTCTGGGCACCCCTGCTGCGAATTGCAGTCCGCAGCCACCTTAGAAAATGGCGCTTTCATAGAAGCGCCATCTTCTGGCGCTGTATCCAACTCTTCCAGCTGCCCTGGTGACGGTGGCTCACTGGGTAATAATGGGGTTAGGGCTAGCTGTATATTATCAGCTGGCCCTAAGCCCGAAATTCATGGTGTCACGCTAATATTAGACATGGCCACCATGAATTTCTAGTAATGATAAAAAAAAAACAACACAGAAAAATATTTTTATTAGAAATAAAACACAACACAATTAGTGACTCCATCTTTATTGAAATAAAGAAGCCCCCCCCCCCCTCCGCAGTAATCCTGGGTCAAGGGTCCCACGCCGTCCAATCCGGATCCAATATCATCTGATCAGTTTGCTGGAAGGCATACCGATCAGATGATGTCAGGTTAAAGGACGTGAATCACATCACACATCAGCTGATTGTATAAAAGCCGATTATACAATCAGCTGATGCATCAGTAGAAAAAAAAAAAAAAAAAATACTCACTCATGTGCTGATTACCGGCAGCTCCTGGAGCGATGGAATGAGAGTCTGATCCTGTCCCATCGCTGCAGGAGTTGCCGGTAATCAGCTGATGAAGTCTCCTGACGGCAGGATCAGCTGATAAGTTAAGCCGGCCGGGCGCTAAAAAGCCGGCGACATCGCGAGAATTACGATCAGCTGTTGCGTCAGGTGACTGCATCAGGTGATCCACCGCCAGCTCCTGCAAGCATCGTACGTGCCCCGGGGAGACTGCACACAGCCAGAGCGGCGGTACCGGGACAGGAGCTGGGAGCGGGCATGGCACCGGGACCCTGCAGACAGGTGAGTATGACATTTTTTTTTTTCTACTGTTTTGATTTCGCCGCTGCCTCCACCTCCCGCCCAGACATGACGCCACACGGGAGCTGACATGCACAGGACGGGAGGTGGAGGCAGCGGTGACGGTACCGGGAGGATTCATGCTTCTGTGTTTACCAACAGAAGGAATCCTCTTCCTGTACACGTCACTTTAGTACTCACCCCTTGCGTTTATAGCTGCATTTTTAGTCATAGAAACGCAGCTATATGCGTTTTTCATTGCGTTGTTGAACATCTCATTGAACTCAATGGGTGAAAAACGCAGAAATAATTGACATGCTGCATTTTTGTGGTCACCACAAAAACGCAGCTACAAAAAAACGCTGTGTGCGGACAGCACTTATGAAAACCCAAAGACATTGCTGGGGAAGCAATGTCACTGTGTTTTCAGCACAAAAACGCGATAAAAAACGCCGCTAAAAACGCAGCAAAAACGCATACTGCGCACAAGGCCTAAAAAAAAACAAAAAAAAACACAGCAAAAATGCAGTGTGAACATAGCCTTAAAGAGATTGTCCAGGACATAATTGACTTACTTATTGGACAGGCCATTATTGTCAGATCATTGGGGTCAGACTCCCATAGCAGATTTCAGCTAAATCGGCAGGGGTGCTAGGTAGTGGACACAGAGCAATTTCATATTGATCACCCATCTCAAAAATAGGTAAACAATTGTTGAATCCCAAAAAAGCCTGTTAAATTTGAAACTCTATTTTCATAAATAATGACGCACCACAGTATCGCTTGTGTTATGGGTCACCATTAGTATCAGTGTTCACATGGAACTGAAATCTATGAGAAGCACACTGAACACAAATCAGCACAGTGCTCTCATCCTGCTCAAACGTTCGAAGCCTGGGAGACAGACCCTGGGCGCTGAGTGGTCGCAGGGCTCGCGTGTCAATGTCACATGGGCACTGGGAATACGACTTCAGACATTGGTGGAGCCGCGGCTGCACCAGAGTAGAGTATAGGGTTATTTATTTTTCTGGGGGCAAACAAGGAGAATAAGTAGGGGGGTGTCTTTAAAGTAGAGGAAATCCCCTTTATAAAGAAAACATTTACCTGGGCGTTAAAGAAAGTCTTCCAGTACAGTGGAACCTCGGTTTACGAGTAACTTGGTGTGCGAGTATTTCGTTATACGAGCAAAGCTTGCTGTAAATCTGTAACTCAGTTTACAAGCAAGCTTTGCTGTACGAGCAAATACTCACCGCACACACTTCCGGTTCTGTACTTTCACCGTGCTCTGACCCGCACTTGCAGTCCACACAAACACACACATATGCTCACCTTATCTTCTGTTGCATCTCCGGACTCCCGATTCTTTTAGTTCGTCGGTACAGGATGTGTATTGGGGTAACCATCGCGATGATGGAGGAACTTCCGCTGTCAGCCGCTTCTCAAAGGCAGTGCGCTGATCAATCAAGAGACAAGCGGCTCCTGCCTTTGACGTCAGCGCTCTGGCAGCGGAAGCAATGGTTACCCAATACACATCCTGTACCGGCAAACTACAAGAACCAGGAAGCCGGCGAGAGAACGGAAGGTAAGGTGTGCATAGTGTGTGTGTGTGTGTGTGTGTGTGTGTGTGTGTGTGTGTGTGTGTGTGTGTGTGCGCATGCATATGTGTGGAATGGCATAACAGGGGACCAGTATTGGACACTGAACAAGTCGTGGAACGAATTGTGTGAGCTTGCATTATTTTCTATGGGAAATTTTGCTTTGCTAGACGAGTAACTTGGTTTACAAGCACACTCCCAGAACAGATTGTTCTCGTAAACCAAGGTTCCACTGTATATGAATTGATTGAAGACACTTCCAAAATGTGCCTCATAACCAAAGTTGTAACACAAAAGTGGAAGGTTATGGACTTGGTCTGTATTCTTACCGTTCTCACATCATAAGATTAACCCCTTCACGACCATGGATGGATATATCCGTCATGGAGCGTGTCAAGTTAAGCCCCGCCCCCAGCCAAGCGGCGTTGATCGGCACACATATCAGCTGTTTTCAACAGCTGACATGTGTGCCTGCATGTTACGAGTGGAATCGCATTCCACCCGTAACATTAACCCCTTACATCTCGCTGCCAAAGTCTGGCAGTGAGATGTATATACGCGCAATGAATATTTTCACTTACCGCCGCCCCCACCGGAAGTCACATGAGTGATCACGTGACTTTCGGTGGTTGCTATCGTAGCACAGGGTCATGTGATGACGCCTGCAGCTATGGTGTTTCACTTTCGTTTTCCCTCGGCCCGGAGCAGAGGGAAACAGGAAGAGACTGTATCTGCTGTATACAGCTGTATAGCTGTGATCAGCAGATAGATAAGAGCGATCGGATTGCTAATCAATATAGCCCCCTAGGGGGACTAGTAAAATAAAAAAAAAAAAAAAAAAAAAAAAAAACTTTTTTTTTTCTTCAAAAAAAGTTCAAATTCCCCCCTTTCCCCCCATTGAAAATTAAAGGGTTAAAAAATAAATAAATATACACATTTGGTATCACCGCGTTCAGAACTGCCCGCTCTATCAAAATATAAAATCAATTAATCTGATTGGTAAACGGCGTAGTGGCAAAAAAAATTACAAACGCCAAACTTACGTTTTTTGGTCTCCGCAAGTTTTACGCAAAATACAATAACAGGCGATCAAAACGTAGCATCTGTGCAAAAATGGTACCATTAGAAACGACAGCTCGAGACACAAAAAATAAGCCATCACAGCCATAGATCCCAAAAAATGAAAACTCTACGGGTTTCGGAAAATGGCGCAAAACGTACGCCACTTATTGGACAAGCTTGTGAATTTTTTTTAACCCCTTAAATACAAGTAAACCTATACATGTTTGGTGTCTACAAACTCGCACCGACCTCAGGCATCATACCCACACATCAGTTTTACCATATAGTGAACACCGTGAATAAAACATCCCAAAAACTATTGTGCCATCACACTTTTTTTGCAGTTCTTCCACACTTGGAATTTTTTTTGCTGTTTTCTAGTACACCATATGGTGAAACCTATGGTTTAATTTAAAAGTACAACTTGTCCCGCAAAAAACAAGCCCTCATATGGCAAGATTAATGGAAAAATAAAAAGGTACGGCTCTCGGAAAAAGGGGAGCAAAAAACAAAAACGCAAAAACGGAAACTGCCCCAGGGCTGAAGGGGTTAAGTTTACAGTTTTTTTATGAGGATTTTGAAATGCCAAGAAAAACAAGGTGTGTTTTTTTTATAGCGGGGCTAGGTTATCAATGCCTGAAGTGTTTCAGCCAAAAAACAAAAACAAAACAGCTTCAGGTTTTTGTGCCAGAGATTTCTGCAAGAAAAATCCAAGTGAAGCTAACCCAATAATGTGGCTAACTTGGGATATGTTCAATAATATGTGAAGTTACCCTTAAAGACAACCCATAGAGGCCTAAACACACATTTCAAATGCAGCATTTTTCCAAGGGCTGTGGAGTCTGTAAGCCGAACCTCCGACTTCTCAATTTCTCAAATTCCGACGCCACAACTCAGACTCAGACTCCCTCATACAGTTGAAACCAGAAGTTTCAATCCACCATCTATAGAAACATATCTGCAGGTTTTTCTCACCAATATTATTTATATTTACCAAATGCCAGAATAATGAATGTTTTCAGGCATTACTACTACTTTTTGCAAAGTCAAAAGTTTCCATCCATGTCATTAGTATTTGGTACCATTGCCCTTATACTGTATGGCTTGGGTCAAACGTTTTTGATATCCTTCCACAAGCTTCTTACAATAGTTGCCAAGAATTTGGGCCCATTCCTCCTCACAAAACTGGTGTAACTGAGACACGCTTGTAGGTCGCCTTGCTGGCACCGGCTTTTCCGCTTTGTGCATAAAATTTCAATAAGATTGAGATAGTAATATATATTTATTCTCTTATATAGCGCTATTATTTCCACAGCGCTTTACATACATCAGCAGTCAGGGCTTCATGATGGCCACACCAAAACATGGACTTTGTTATCCTTAAGCCACTTTGTAACCAGTTTTGGCAGTATGCTTCGGATCATTGTACATTTGGAAGACCCATTTCCACTCAAGCTTTAAGTTTCTGGCTGATGTCTTGAGATTTTGCGTCATTATGGCGATGTAATCTTTTCTCATGATCTATTTTTGTGTAGTGCACCTGTCCCTCCTGCAGCAAATCAACCGCACAACATGATGCTGCCACCCACCCGTGTTTCACAGTTGGGATTATGTTCTTAGACTTCAAAGCTTCTCCCTTTTTCCTCCAAACAAAACAATGAACATTATGGCCTAACAGTTCAATTTTAGTTTAATCAGACCACAAGGCAGGCCTCCAAAAATTAAGGTGTTTGCTCCTGCAGGGATTTGCAAACATTACAATGTCTTTTTTATGTTTCTTTTGGAGTAATGGCTTCTGCCTGGAAACTCTGCCAGGCAACGCATTCAGCCCATTTTACTACAGTACTCAGATCACGATCGATAAAAAAAAATACTTATACTTAATACCAGCTTCCACCAGAATCTTCACAAGGTCTTTTGTTCTTGGACTTATATGCACATGTCTGACCAAAGCACATTCATCTCTAGTACACACAGCCAGTCTCATTCCTGAGCGGTATGACATTCCCATCTTGTTTGTATAGATGAATGAGGCACCTTTAGGCCCTGTGCGCACGCTGCGGATTTACCGCAGATTTTGCCACGGGTTTGGTGCAGAAAATGTGTCTAACATTGCTGCAGTCATTCCTCAGCAAATCCTATGGGTTTTAAAAAAATGCTGTGCGCACACTGCATTTTTTTTATACCTGCGGATTTTCCGTTGCAGAATTAACGAGCATGTCACTTCTTTTCCGCAGGTACCTGTGGTTTTTACCATAGATCAAAATAAGGTAAAAATCCGCAGGGACAAACCTGCGGAAAATCTGCGGTAAAACCGCATGCGGATTTTGTTGCGTTTTTTTACAGTGGGTGCTGGATTTTTTAAGAGGGTTTTTTTTTTTTTTTTTTTTTTTTAAAACAAGACACTTTCAGGTGCGCACATAGCCTTAGGTATCTGGAAATTGTACTCAAGGCTGAACCAGACTTGTGCAAGTCCACAATTCTCTTCCAGAGATTTCTTTTGACTTTCCCATGATGCTACACAAAGAAGCAGTGTATTTCAGGTGTGCATTAAAATACATCCACAAGTGTGTGTCTCTTCACTCAGATGTTACCAATAAACCTATCAGAAGCTTCCAAAGACAAGACATCATCGTATGGGCTGCCCCATATTGTTTAAAGGCATAGTGTTCTTGGTCTATGTAAACTTTTGACTTTAAGTAAATAAAAATGTCTTAAAACATTTTCGCTCTCATTCTGGCATTTGGCAAGTGTAAATAATTTTGGTTCTTAATTGATTTAAAACGGAAAAAGGACATTTTTGTGTACTCACCGTAAAATGTCGTTCTTGGAGCCTTTCATTGGGGGACACAGACAGTGGGTTATATGGTGTCTCCAGGGGAGGCTTGACACTAGGTTTAAAAAAAGAGTTAGCTCCTCCCCCCACAGCATATACCCTAGCTAGGCAGGAAACTAGCTCAGTTTGTTGTAAAAGCAGTAGGAGAAGGACAACCAAAACCACAAGGGCGGGAGCTGTGTCCCCCAATGAAAGGCTCCAAGTAAGACATTTTACGGTGGGTACACAAAAATGTCCTTTCATTTCTCGCCTTTTCATTGGGGGACACAGACCGTGGGATGTCCCAAAGCAGTCCCTGGGTGGGAACGGAACGATTAACAGTGTAGAACATCAGCCTAAGAGCTGACTAACAACTGCAAGGAACACAAACATTGTCAAAAACCGAGCAGTGGCCAATTCTAAATGGGCCACTGCCGCCTGAAGGACTTGTCTTCCAAGAGCAGCATCCGCGGATGCATGCGGATGCACTCTGTAGAATTTTGTGAACGTGTGCACACTGGACCAGGTAGCGGCCTTGCAAAGTTGGGCTGCCGAAGCCTGATGGCGGATAGCCCAGGAGGCACCCACTGCTCGTGTAGAGTGGGCCCACACAGATTGAGGGGCAACGGCACCTCGTGCTTTGTATGCCTAACAGATGGCAGTCCTGATCCATCGAGAAATCGTGGATTTAGACGACGGGTTGCCCTTTGTGTCCTACTAGGACGACGAAGAGGGCATCGGACTTGCGCAACGGCGCTGTTCTGGAGGTGTAGATCCGCAAAGCCCTGACAAGATCTAGAGTGTGAAGGGCTTTTTCAAAGGAGTGGACCGGGGCCGGGCAGAATGACGGCAACACAATGTCCTCGTTCAGGTGGAAAGAGGATACGACCTTCGGAAGAAAGGCGGGGGAAGGCCGAAGGACTACCTTATCCTGATGGAATATCAGATAAGGTGAGCGACAGGAAAGAGCTGCCAGTTCGGACACTCGCCTGATAGAGGTGATAGCGACTAAAAAAGCAACTTTCCAAGACAGTCGTTGAAGAGAGATTTCTCTCAGAGGTTCGAAGGGAGGAAGCTGAAGAGCTCCAAGAACCAGATTCAGATCCCAGGGATCTAAGGGGTGGCGATAAGGAGGGACCAAATGCGCTACCCCTTGAAGAAAGGTACGGACCTGAGGGCGAGAAGCCAGCCGCTTCTGTAAAAATACTGACAAGGCAGAAACTTGTCCTTTAAGGGTACTGAGAGCAAGACCCGAGTCCAGACCGTCTTGCAGAAAAGCAAGAACATTAGGGATTGAAAAGGTCAGGGGCGACCGATTATGACGGTCACACCAGGAAAGATAGGTCTTCCAGGTCCTGTGGTAAATGCTGCCGGAGGAAGGCTTCCGAGCATTAAGCATGGTATGAACTACCCAGGAAGACAGACCAGATTTGGCTAGAATCAGGGATTCAAGCGCCACGCCGTCAAATGCAGCTGTGCTGTATTCTGGTGGAATATTGGACCTTGCGACAGAAGATCCGAGCGGTCGGGAAGACGCCAAGGAGTGTCGCTGAGAAGTTGGAGGAGCTCTGGGTACCAGGCTCTCCTGGGCCAGCCCGGGGCCACGAGGATCACCGGGGATTCCCTCCGCTTTGATTTTCTTGATTACTCTCGGAATGAGAGGAAACGGAGGGAAGATGATGTAGGGCAGGCGAAATTGCGACCACGGGAGGACTAGAGCGTCGGAGCCGAGCGCTAGCGGGGGTCTCTCGACTGGGATACGAAGGGATGTACTTTGGAGTTTAGCCGAGACGTCATGAGGTCCACATCTGGGAGCCCCCAACGAAGAGTGATCTGATGGAACACTTAGTCGTGGAGGGACCATTCCCCTGCCGCTAGACCTTGCCTGCTGAGAAAGTCTGCAGCCCAGTTGTCTACCCCTGGGATATGGACAGCTGAAATAATGGGGATGTGCTTCTCTACCCAAAGAAGAATCCTGGATACTTCCTTCATCGCTGCCTTGCTGAGAGTTCCTCCCTGGCGGTTGATGTAAACCACGGCCGTGGCATTGTCTGACTGGATCCGAACAGGGAGGCCCAATAGTAAGGGTTGAAAATTCTGAAGGGCCAAAAATATGGCTCTTATCTCCAGAACATTGAGCCCTCGGAAGGAGACCAGCGTCCCTGAACAGTGTGGTGGAGAAACACCGCCCCCCAGCCTATCAGGCTGGCATCCGTCGTGACTACCTGCCAGTGGACCAGGCGGAAGGACTTCCCTTGAGATAGGGATGAGGCTGGAGTCCACCAGACGAGGGAGCTGAGCGCAGACCGAGACAGGCGGACTGACCGGTCCAGGGAAGCTGGATTCTTGTCCCAGAAGGATAGAAGATCCAGTTGTAGAGGGCGCAGATGGAATTGGGCAAAGGACACGGCTTCTATGACCGCCACCATCTTGCCTAACACTCTCATTCCATTCCGAATGGATGTGTGACGGCGAGAGCTGAGGGATTGGGCGGCCCGGATCAGGGAAGACCTCTTGTCCTCGAAGAAAAACCCGGGACTGAGCCGTGTCTATCAGCATACCTAAAAAGGTGATGCGCTGATGAGGAATGAGAGATGACTACTTGAAGTTGATAAGCCACCCTAGCCTTGACAGCGTGTCTAGGCAAATCTGCACGCTTTCTGAGCAAACGTGAGGAGAGCTCCCTTTGACAAGAAGGTCGTCCAAATAGGTAACGACCAGGATGCCTCTGGGATGTAAAATGGACATGACGGCCGCCATGACCTTGTGAAGACCCGAGGCGCAGTGGCCAGCCCAAAAGGGGAGGGCCCCGACTGTGTCCTACGGCAAAGCGAAGGAACCGTTGATGAGAGACACATATGGGAATGTGTAAATAAGCATCTTGAACGTCTATGGAAGCTAGGAATTCTCCAGGTTCCATGGCGGCTAGCACTGCTCTCAATGATTCCATTCGGAGAGTTCGAATCCGTACGAATTTGTTCAGCCGTTTGAGGTCCAAGATAGGGCGGACAGAGCCATCTTTTTTGGGAACGACAAAAAGGTTTGAATAGAAACCTTTGCCGCGCTGTTCCAGGGGCACTGGAATGATAACATTTGCTTTCTGTAAAGAGGCTATGGACTGAAATAAGGCCTGGTTTTGCGTTTCGGACTTTGGGAGACGAGAACACAGAAACCTGTTGGCCGGCAGGGAACGGAAATCGATCTTGTAACCTGAGGTGACGATTTCTCGAACCCAAGCATCATGAGTGTGGTCTAGCCAGATATCCCGAAAAAGCAGAAGCCGCCCTCCCACAGGAGTCGGATCTGAGGGATACCTGGCGTCATGCTGAGGGGGCCTGTACAGAGCGAGGTCCTTTGGGTTTAGGTTGCTTGGAGTGGGAACACCAAGAAGAGCCCCTTGAGGGACCGGATCCTCGATCTGAGCGTTGGGACGGTCCTTGGGCTGATGGTTTTTGGGGGGCAGGCCAAAAAGGACTGTCTGCGCCAAGATGATTTTTTTGAAAATTCTGGGTACAGGCTGTGGTAGAATGGTACTTTTACCACCAGTCGCCTCAGATATGAGTTTGTCCAGGGTTTCACCAAACAGACGAAGACCCTGGAAGGGAAGTGTGGACAGGGACTTCTTGGAGGCACTGTCCGCATTCCATATTTTTAGCCACAGAACCCTGCGGGCGAAGACAGCATTGTCTGCCATTAGGGCTGACCAGCTAGCTGCATCTAGGGAGCCGTGAAGAAAATAATTAGAGGCTAGAGAGAACAAAATCAAGAATCTCAAGATCCTCCGGAGGAATATTGCAAGGGCGAAGCAACTTGCGCAGGTTCCTACTCCACACGATCATAGCTCTTGCCACCCATGTCATGGCAAACAGGGGGCGCAGAGAGGAGCCCGAAGCCTGGAAAATAGATTTGACCGCAGCCTCAACTGCGCGGTCGGACGAGTCCTTAAGAGACGCATTGTCTCAAACAGACATGGCCGTGTGTTTAGCCAGTCTGGATACTGGCAGATCCACAACGGGGGGTACCGACCAGGGCTTAACCATTTCCGGAGGAAAGGGATAAGCTAATGAAGTGAAGGATTTTTTTTATTAAACCTCCTATCAGGGTGATCCCACCGTTTAGATATGATTTGATGAAAAATCGGATCCTGGGCAAAGTACTTAGGAGGCTGCTTGGATCGCTTGATTGCCGGCTGAGAAGTCGGGTCCGAGGGCTGATCAGAAATCGAGAGTGATTGACAGCCACTATCAAAGTGTCTTCCATATGCCTAGACTCAGAAGGGACATCTTAATCAGAGTTAGGGTATGTGCGCACGTTGCTTTTTACCTGCTTTTTACCTGCTTTTTTGCTGCTTTTTCTTCTGCGCTGTTTAATGCCAAAATGGATGTGTTCTTCTATTCAAGCAAAGTCTATGGGAATTTGGGTTTCTTGTTCACACTATGTTGTTCAAAATGCTGCCTTTTTGTGGCAGAACTTTGGTCAAAAACTCAGCTTTTCAAAGAAGCAACATGTCAATTGTTTTTGCCATTTGGGTTTTGCACTGCAAAGCTGAGTTTTTGACCAAAGTTCTGCCACAAAAAGGCAGCATTTTGAACAACATAGTGTGAACAAGAAACCCAAATTCCCATAGACTTTGCTTGAATAGAAGAACACATCCATTTTGGCATTAAACTGCGCAGAAGAAAAAGCAGCAAAAAAGCAGGTAAAAAGCAGGTAAAAAGCAACGTGCGCACATACCCTCAGAGTCTCGGGAATCGTGACTACTAAAGGTCACAGAGTCTGAGTCAGACTGACCATCGTGTGAGTCAGACGAGGCGGAGCGGTCGCAATGGCGCCTTTTGGAGACAGCCTTTTTACGTACTGGGGATGATACACCAGACGAAGGCGGGCTCCTCTGAGGGAGCTGAGCCGGGGGGAGGCTGCAGGAGCCTGTGGAAGGCTGATATCTGAGCGGCCAGGTCATCTAACCTTTTAGACATCAGAAGAGCCCATGCAGGGATAGCCTCATCAGACGGGGGTGCTGCCTGAATGGTGGCCGGGGCCGAACCCACAGACTGTACGACCCCCTGGTCCGGCAACGCCTGTTGTGACACTGTAGTAGGGGCATCGCAGCCCCGCCAGAGTGGATAGCTTCGACCATTGGGAAACGAGCTTCCACAGGTGGAACAAGCATGGTACAGGTCCATAGAGGATGCCTGGGAAGCTTTATCACCTTTGCGGTTACGCATGTCAGCAACAAACGTACAATTAGTACTGTGAGCCTCTAGCAGTATTACACTACTCTGGGTGAGGAGCTACTAACAGTATTAGAAAGGGACTGCTATACAGAGCTGGTATACCCCAATAGTAAAGTGGCATACACTGCCAAACAGTCAGTATATACCTGCAGGCACAGTCAGTATATACACCGCTAAAAGCTGATATACACCGCCAGCCAGCAGGCACACACCGCTAGAAAGACAGCGATGTACCGCTGAACAGAGCGGTATGTAGTGCTGCAGAGTTGCAGAGCCAAGGAGGCGATCTCACCCGTGTCTGCTCCCCACATGTAATGGCGTCCAGTATTCTCTGGCAGCATGGAGGGGAGAGACGGCCCACTAGAGGGAGCGGCTTCTGGAGCAGTGGAGGAGGCGTTGCTAAGAATGCAGGCCGAAGCCGGGAGCTAAATTTATGATGCTTCCCCGGGAACACGGCCTGCATCGCCCCACCGGTGCCTCCTCAGGCGGCGGTTGGATCCAGGGGACGGATACACGTCGTCTCCCTACCTGCTCTTGCTCCGTCTGAAGACGCGTTGGTCCTGGGATGCGGAGATCTCGGGGACGCATCTTCGGCTCAAGGCTAGCAGGTGCTCGGCTCTGCTTAGCCCTCTGGAGCTACCTTTGTGAGGTGCTTCCAGGGAGCCTGGAGGGGTACGCAGACCCGACCACTTGGGCGCGAGGGAAGACTGACGGATTTTGCACGCCAGGTTTCCTCTGCCCGTAAGCGGGGGGAACGAGGGTGAGCACACCCTGGTTTTGCCCCATAGTCAAAAATAGAATAAAATCACAAAGAAAAAGAAATATGAGCTGACCTGGGGCTCAGGCCAGACGTGTCAGCCTCCCTGCTGACACTAAAAAGAACTGAGCTAGTTTCCTGCCTAGCTAGGGTATATGCTGTGGGGGCAGGCGCTAACTTTTTTAAACCTAGTGTCAAGCCTGCCCTGGAGACACCATATAACCCACTGTCTGTGTCCCCCAATGAAAAGGCGAGAAAGGAAGGTTTATTCTGATTTCATGTCAGTGAGAAAAACATGCAGATGTGTCTATGGATAGTGTTTGGAAACTTCTGGATTCAACTGTACAGGAATCATGTGCATGATAAATTTACTGTAGAAAATTGGTATCATTATTTATATTATGTAGCTGAAGTGCAGCACAGATTTATCTCCACTAAAAGCCCAGATTCTTTGATCAGGAATAAAACAGACATTTATAGGACATTTCATAACTTTCCCAAATTATTATGAAAAAATATTCATCATATATGCATTGAATCACTGTATCCAATATATTAAACATTTTAGGAGTCTGAGGCGGTCCATTTTATACCGACTCCACCAAAATGGGCACAGACTCCGACTTCACAGCCCTGGTTTTTCCTATGAGAATCCTGAAGTCTCATGCACATGTTGCACATTTTCTCTTTGGGTTGAATTAGCAGTGTTTTGGATGCAGCGTGTTATCGCTGCACAATACACTGTGTTGTACAGTACAAGCACAGTGGATGGGATTTATAGAAATCTCAAACCCACTGTGCTTCTTTAAGATGCTGCGTAAACTGACATGTGGTACAGCTTTCCAAGCCACAGCATGTCAATTTATTCTTGTGAAGAGTGTTCTCAGCAGGGGGAACACAGCAAAAATAGGCTGTGTCTGTAATACTTATTGTGGGCATGAACAGTGCATTCTCCCACTCTCAATTCTTGACATCACCGCCCGTGAGAAATGTCCTGGAGTTACCCCTGCAGCCTCGTTCACAGAATGAGGCTGCATAGAGTACTGTGATGAGTGACAGCTGTCTCACTGCAACCAAGCATGGGGGCTTGTCTGAATGCAACCAATCACAGCTACCGGTGAGCAGGGAAGGTGTGAATATGTTATGAGCCTAATGAGTGGCGGTTCCGGAAGATGAAAGAGCTGACGCGGTAGCAGTGTGCCAGCCGCCCGGTGATAGGTAAGTATGAAGCGCTTGCTCTTAGACTTTATATGGGGAGCAGTAGCTGGCCAAATACCAGTCCTCTGAACGTATGTTGCTGTTTTCTATGTGTCTGTGTGTGAGTGGGATGTGTGTATTTTCTCTCTGCTCTATTTCCTCTTCCTCTCCTAGTGACATCACTTCCTTGCAAAACGCAGGGCAGTGATGATCACCGTCCCAAAAAACTTGAAATACCGCAGGAATAACGCAATGAAACACATAATTTGCTACCTGCGTTATTCCCTGCAGTATTTCATGATTAGATTACCGTCAATGGGGTAAAATAATGCAGGTACCTGCGGAAAAGTAGTGACATGCACATTAATTCCGCAGTGGAAATTCCACAGCAAAACCTGTTGGTGAAAAAACCGCAGTGTGCACACAGCATTTTTTTTTTGTACCATAGTTTTTGCTGGGGAAGGACTGCAGTAAGGTTATGAACATTTTCTGCAGCAAAACTGCAGTAAAAACGTAGCGTGCGAACAGGGCCTTAAACACAACATTGAATGGAATCGTTAAGGGGTGCCATGTCTTGTTTGGAGAGCCATCGATGTGCTTAAACAGTGGCGCTCCCCTCACAAGTGACCCTATTTTGGAAACTAGACCCCTCACGGAATTTACCTAGAAATTTGGTGACCACCTTGAACCTCCAGGTGCTTCAAACGTTTTTTGAACGTTGAGCCATGAAAATGGAGAAACTATATTTTTAACCACAAAAATGTTGCTTTAAATCCCAAATTATTCATTTTCACTTGGGATCCAGGAGATAATGGACCATACAATTCGTTGTGCAATTTCTCCTGAGTACAGAAATACCTCATATGTGGTCGAAAACTAAAATTTGTGGCAGTGTAAGGAGTGCCATATTTGAGTTCAGATTTAGTTGGAATGGTTTGCGGGTGCCATGTCACACTGTCAAAGCCCCTGAAATGCCATAAAAGCAGAATTCCTAAAGTGACCCCATTTTACAAACTGCACCCCTCAATGAATTAATCCTGGGGTGCAGTGAGCATATTGACACTACAGGTGCATCACAAAGTTTTATACTATTGGGCAGTGACAAAAATAATTACATTTTTACCACAAATGTTGTTTTAACCCCAGATTCACAATTTTCACAGGTTCACAGGGAGAATAGGTAAAAAAAAAATATATAGCCAACACTGTGTTACACAGTTTTTCCTGAACGTGGCAACACCCCACGTGACTGTATAGTACTTTTTGGCTGCACCACAAGGCACAAGAGGGAAGGAGCACCATTTGATTTCTGGAGGACAGATTTTCCTAGAATAGTTTGCAGATTCCATTTGTAGATCCTCCAAGTGCCAGAACAGCAGAAACCCCCTCAACTGACAAAATTTAGGAAATTACACCCCTCTGGGAGTTCATCAACTGATGATTTTGTCTCTGGAAAACAACCCTGAAATCAAACACAATGAATGTTGCAGAATAAAAAAAAACAACTTGCAAATAAAAGCTTGAGTGTCTAGTACATTGTAGTGCCCGTACACTGTGCCCAGCTTGTGTTTCTGGAGACACCATCTTCCTGTAAATGAAGCAGGTTTCCTCGAAACAATGCCAAGCATGAGGACATCCACTGCGGCTTAGGTACATTGTGTGGCTAAGGAGGGGGGACATTTTGTTTTAATGTACATCTCCAAAATACGTGATTTAGGTGAAACTCCCAACGGATCACTTAAGAGCTACTACAGACTTTTGGCCTCTATTCAGTGGTGTCCATCTTTTGAAAAGGTGAGCAAAAAAAAACTGTTAGTGACTGCACACCTGAAAAGACGTGTAAAAAGAAAGATACTACTGCACCACAGGAGTTCAAAGTGATTCCCTCTGCCTCATTACAGTGAAATTTGCGTTGGGAATTTTATCTGTAAGCTCTCAGCAAAGAAAACAAGATAAATATGAGCCGCGCCATACTGCGATGTTTGAGAGGCAGAATGACCAAATCAACAGCAGTTGAGGAACTGACTTTTTTTATGCCTTGCACCTTTGCGGTGTAAGTGATTAGGTGACTATTCCTCCGGTCAGTATGGTTACAGCAATACCAGGTGTATATCGTTTGTGAGGTTTGACTTCTATAACACTAAAAAACGGGGGTGTTTTATTTTGTTAAAAAAAAATTAGTTTTTTTGCATCAACGAATTTTGAAGACTAGTTTTTATATTTTTCTGCCGACAGTCATGTGAGGGCTTGTTTTATGCGAGATGAGTTGGGAGTTTTTATGGGTACCATTTTGGGCCACTATTTTTTGATAGCTTTATATTCCACTTCTTGGACAGAATCAAAAACAGCAATTTAGGAGGGGGCGGGGAAAAAAAATTGAATTATGTTTTGCTGCTTTTATACCAAGACAACTATTTTTATAGAAAAAGTTTTTTGCATTGTTGTATTCTGAACTATAGCTTTTTTAATTTTTTCACTGATAGCTGTATGGCGGATTGTGTTTTTTTGTGGGACAAGATATTTTCAGAGGTACCATTTTTATTTATATTTGGCTTTTTTATTGCCTTTTATTTCATTTTGTCAGCTGAATGATGAAAAGACAGCCATTGCCAGGTTTATTTTCTTTACGGTGCTCACTGAAGGGGATTAACTAGACACTTATGGATAGAGTTGTTAGGCTATGTGCGCACGCTGCGTTCTGACTTGACAAACTGCAGCGGTTTGACAACTGTAAACACTGCGTTTGACAAAAAAAAAAATGCATCCAAAACGTATGCATTTTGACAGTGCGGTCCCACTCGGCTCTGCTACATCCCCATAGAGCAAGGCTGGCTGCGAGACAGACCGCGCGATGAGAATGAACTTGGATGAACTTCACCCGACTTCTTGTCATCGCACGGCTCTGTGTGCCGGAGCCTGATTTACGGTCACCGGTGAAGGACTCGCCGGTGACCACAAATCCCTTGAGTGACTGAAGTGAGCCGCGCGATCAGCGGTGCCGTCACTGATGTTACCCGTGGCCAGCTGCAGTCCTCCATGGAATTTGCTGACTTCTTATAGACTTTGCTGGGGAAGCACAACGCATGCATTTACGCTGCAGTTTAAAACGCTGCATAAATGCATGAAAAAAACGCAACGTGCGCACACAGCCTTACAGACACGGCAACAGCATATGTGTACTTTTTTTTAACTTTTTATTTATTTTTTTACATAATTATGCCTAGTAATTTTTTTTACTGCACTGATCGCAAGTATAATGTATTGTAATGCACCAGGTAAGTGATCACAAGCGGGCATGGCCATGCTCTGTGGTTGAGTGGCAGCATCTGAGAGGAGCTCCTGCCATCCTGATTAAAAATTCCTATATGAGATAAAGCCTCCAAAGCAGGGGTCTCAAACACGTGGCCCCTCAGGGTAGTTCATGCGGCCCCCAGGCCAGTGCCCCTGGTCACTATCGCGGCAGGTGCAAGGGCCGCAGCCATTATCTGCACTTTGTGAGATGAATGTGTTGCTGGTGCTGCGCTCTCGCGCCGGCAATACAATCATCTCACATAAATCACTGACAGGGACACTGCACCCGCCGCGATAGTGACCAGGGCACGGGTCTGGGGGCCGCACGAAGCAGATGAGGCAGCGGAGCGCGGGACAGGTGAGAAGAATGGTTTGTGTGTGTGTGTTGGACGTTAACCCCTTAGCGACCTATGACGTACTGGGTACGTTACGGCTCCCTGGTACTTAAGGACCCATGACGTACCCAGTATGTCATGGCGAATCGCAGCCCCGGTGGCTGAGATCGCTGCAAATACCTTAGATTCGGGGAGGAGGGGACCTCAGGAGGGGTGGTGTCTCCTCCCCGGACCTACGGAGGCTGTGATTGGCTGACGGACGCCGCTCAGCCAAAATCACAGCCACTAATGTTTCAGCCATTGAAAATCGCTGAAACATTGAAATCCAGCCAAGATCAGTGCAGCTGTAGCCCTGATCATTGGCTGGAGCTGGGTGACCTGTGTTTTACCCGCCCCCAGCTCTGATTGGAGAGATCGCTCACAAGGCCGCTCTCTCCAATCACTGTGGATCTGGGGCAGGAGACCACTCCCCTCAGCTTCACTCCGGAGTCTGTGGAAGGTGAGTGGAGCTGCTGACCCATTACTACAGGATGGGGACATAGTGCGCACATTACTATGAGATGGGGATAAGGCTGGGGACATTACTATAGGATTGGGACATTACAAGGATGGGCACAATACTATAGAATGGGGACAAGGCTGGGGACATTACTATAGGATGGGGACAAGGTGGGCACAGTACTATAGGATGGGGACAAGGTGGGCACAGTACTATAGGATGGGGACTAGGATGGGCACAGTACTACAGGATGGGGACTAGGATGGGCACAGTACTATAGGATTGGGACAAGGTGGGCACAGTACTATAGGATGGGGACAAGGTGGGCACAGTACTATAGGATGGGGACAAGGTGGGCACAGTACTATAGGATGGGGACAATACTACAAGGGGACAAGGATGGGAAACATTACTATAGAATAGGGATAATGCTGGGGACATTACTATAGGGTGGGGACAAGGATGGGCACATTACTATAGAATGGGGACAGTACTATAGGATGGGGACATTGCTACAAGGAGACAAGGATGGGGAACATTACTATAAGATGGGGGACAAGGATGAACACATTACCATAGATTGGGGACATTACTATAGGATGGGGACAAGGATGAACACATTACTACAAAATGAGGACAAGGATGGGGACAAGGATGAACACATTACTGTGGGATGGGGACTAGGATGGGGCACAATACTACAAGGGGACAAGGATTGGCACGTTACAACAATATGGGGAACATTACTAAATGATGTTGGTCAAAATTTCTATATAGTGATAATTGTAAGACTAATAGTTACAAGAAAGGAATAAAATGTAAAAAAAAATGATTATATTTAAACAAAGAATGTGCACGTTTGCTATAATAAACAAGTGAAAATGTTCAAAATCAGTGATCCCAAAATGTGTAAAAAAAAAATAAAATATATATTATATACGGTACCAATAAAAATGGCACTTTGTCCTGCAAAGAATGCGGCCCCCCAAATTATTTTTTTTCCTCTGTGCGGCCCATACAACCAGCCGAGTTTGAGACCCCTGCTCCAAAGTGATCATCCTTGCTGAGCAACCCCCTGGTGCCGTGGAGCTGTGGCAGAGGGAGAAAAAGTGCTGAAGTTTCCTGGAGGTAGGAAGGGAAAGCCTTGTGAAAACAACGGCTATCTTGGACTTTACCACCTGGGGAGCAGCACTGTGGGAAGAAGCCAAGAGTCCCCAGTGAGTGGTGGGATTTCTTACCTGATAACACCTGGGGCTCACAGGGCTTATCTGGGCTGCAGAGGCCTAGTGGTGCTAATAAGAACAGGGAGCCTAGGGCAGCTTGCAGTGAAGCAGGAGAAGAGCTCTCCAGGGTCCTAGTGCCTGGCACTGAACACCTGCACTTACAGAGAGGATCTTTCCTCATCAGAATAGTCTTGTTCTGGGCTGTTGCTAGAGCTCAGTGCTGAAGAGCTGTATAAAATACATTGGTGACAAACAATAAATCTGTCCCTACAGCTGCACTTACAGACAGGTGCTTCTCCCCTGCTGAAACTGACTGTTGCAGAACATCTGGCCATTCTAGTATATTGAAATACAATAAATATGTCCCTAAGGTCGCACTTCCCTGGAGTCTCCACAGTGAGCCAACATTACCCGTACTAAAAAACAGGGGAAAGCCGGAGGGCAGCTGAGAGTCCTCCAAGATGGAGCTGGTATACCTGGAGGCAAAAGGAGCAGAGCAGTCTCAGGAGGAGACTGTGACCAAGTTGGGCCAATATGCACAAACCGCAGCAAGAAGCACCTGATGGTAAAAGGATGGGTGGTTCTTGCCATGAGACTCCAAGTACACAAGTAATGGGGCCCCGCTTTTCTCCTCTGGCAGAGGGGGGAGGAGGAAGGCCTAAGCAAGGAGATGGATGTGGCACCCTCTGGGCAGCAGATGGACGTAGTAGCTGGTGCGGGGACACTCAGAACAACTCTCCATCTTTGCGTGATGTCTTGAAAGCTGTGAATATTAACTCTACCCTTTCCACCCTGACCACCTACGTTCGACATTCAGGAAACAATCTTGATGTCCAGAAGGTGTCGGAAAGAACTACAGCAGTGGAAGGGAGGGTGAGTGGATTGGAAGATGCAATAACACCGATTAATAAGACCATCCAAACCCACTCCAAACCAATGCAGGCTCTTTTTGCTAAAGTTGACGACATGGAAAGTTGCCAAAGAAGAAATATCAGACTATTAGGAGCTTCGGAAAATGTGGAGGGGAGAAACCCGGACACTTTCTTTGAAACATGGCTGATGGATACATTTAACAAGGACTTCTTATCTCCACTGTTTGCAGTAGAAGAGGCGCGTAAAGTTCCAACTCGCCAGACTCCAGTGGGTAGCACCCCCCCGTCCTTCACTACGAGGATCAGGACAAAATTCTAAAGGATGGTTGGAGAGCGACAGGGGGACAAAATTCTAAGGATGGCTGGGGAGCGACAGGATATCAGCTTGGGAGATCAAAAATGTTATTTCTTCCGAGATTTTTCGTTTGATGTGCAGCGAAAGAGAGCCACCTTCATGGATATCAAGCATCGTTTGAGAGCTCCAGGATTGCAATATTCCATAATTTTCCTGACAAGCTGAGGGTAGTCACTTTGGGGACTAGTTTTTTTGAGTCCTCAAAGGATGCTCTGAGATGGCTGGATTCTAGGATTCTAATGAAAGGCGGATTCGGCAGGAGCCGGGCAACAGGGAAGTGTGAGCTCTCTCACACTATTTTAGGAGCTCATGCATTAGAGGATTGAGGGAGAGTCGTAAGAGGGAGCTATTTTTGAGTATATTAATAAATATCACCCAGCGATCGTGGGATTGCAGGAAATGCACATGACGAAAGATTCCTTACATATGCTGAGGAGTGCCTGGGTGGAATTTGAACTGCATGCTGCCTATTCCAACTACTCTAGAGGGGGTGGGGGGGTTGGAGAGTCCGCCTACTGGTACATAGAAATAGTCAAATATTCCATTTAAGTATCGATTCCTTTAGGTGAGCGATCACAAGGACATACTGGGTACATCTAAGGTCGGGAAGTACCCAACAAGCAGGACGTACTCAATAAGTCTCAAATATCTAATGGATGCGCTACTTCTGGGACGGCTGTGGCCCGCTATTCTTAGGCTGGTGAGGGTCCAAGAACCGCAGACCTCCCTAATCTGAGAATACCAGACCACAGCTGTCCGCTTTACCTTGGCTGGTGATCCAATTTGGGGGGGGGGGGGGGGGGGACCCCACGTTTTTTGTTTTAAATTAATTTAAAATAACAGCGTGGGGTGCCTTCTGTTTTGGATTACCAGCAAAGTTGAAGCTGCCAGCTGTGGTCTACAGCCTTCTCCTTTACCTGAGCTGGCTACAAAAAATAGGGGGGACCTCATGTTTTGTGTTTTAAATTATTTATTTTTTGGCTAAATACAAGGCTATGTACCCTTTAGTGCCACATGAAAGGCACTAAAGGGTGCAAGATTACAAAATGCTGGGGAGTTGGACATTATATATGTCTTTCTTATTTATTATCTATCCATTCATCCCTCTCTCTCGCTCTATCCATCCATCTATCTAGCTGCTTCAGTGTTTTGCGGTCCCCAAAAAAAAAAACAAAAAAAAAAACGGAAGGCACACGGATGACAAGGCACATATACGGAACGGATGTCACAAGGATGCGTCCGTGAAAAAAACAGGACTTTTTTTGCGGACCGCAAAACGGAACAGTCGTGTGTATGTAGCCTTAATGTTGATGATTATGGCTTTACAGCCAATGAATACCAAAGTCATTATCTCAGAAAATTAAATTATTATATAAGACCAACTGAACAAATGATTTTAAACTTGGAAATATTTGCCTACTGAAACGTATTTATGGTAAATGCACTCAATACTTGGTTGGTGCTCCTTCTGCATGAATTACTGCATCAATGTGGCGTGGCGTGGCGTGGCATGGAGGCAATCAGCCTGTGGCACTGCTGAGGTGTTATGGAAGCCCAGGTTGCTTTGATAGCAGCTTTCAGCTTGCCTGCATTGTTGGGTCTGGGGTCTCATCTTCCTCTTGACAATACCCTATAGATGCTCTATGGGGTTTAGGTCAGGCGAGTTTGCTGGCCAATCAAGCACAGTGATACTGTGGTTAGTAAACCAGGTAATGGTACTTTTGGTAGCGTGCACAGGGGCCAAGTCCTGCTGGAAAATGAAATTTGCATCTCCAAAAAGCTCGTCAGCAGAGGGAAGCATGAAGTGCTCCAAAATTTCCTGGTAGATGGCTGCGCTGACTTTGGTCTTGTTGAAACACAGTGGAGCTACACCAGGAGATGACACGGCTCCCTAAACCATCAATGATCGGCGGAAACGTCACATTAGACCTCAAGCAGTTTGGATAGTACCCTCTCCACTCATCCTCCAAACTCAGGGACTACGATTTCCAAATGAAATGCAAAATTTACTTTCACCTGAAAACAACACCTTGGAACACTGTGCAACAGACCAGTTATTTTTATTCTTGGCCCAGGTAAGACGTTTCTGGCACTGTCTATTGGACATGAGTGGCTTGACACAAAGGATGCAACAGTTGTAGCCCATGTCCTGGATACCTCTGTGTGTGGTGGCTCTTGAAGCACTGACTCCAGCAGCAGTCCACTCCTTGTGAATCTTCCCCAAGTTTTTGAATGGCCTTTTCTTAGGGCCAATTCACACATCCGGCGCACTCTAGTACCTTGTGATACAGTACAATGGCAGAGTGACAAGCTCCGGTCACATGCTGTCATGTGACCGGAGCATGTGACCCGGACGTTGTCACACTGCCATTGTACTATATCACACAGTACTGGAGTGAGCCAAATCCGTCAAAAAGCCAGATTTGTGAAACTGCCCTTAATCCCATCAAGACTGTGGTTATCTCGGTTGCTTGTGCACCTTTTTCTTCCACACTTTTTCCTTCCACTTTCCATTAATATGCTTGGATACAGCACTCTGAACAGCCAGCTTCTTTAGCAATGACCTTTTGTGGCTTACCCTGCTTGTGGAGTGTGTCAATGACTGCCTTCTGGATATCTGAAGTCAGAAGTCTTCACCATGATTGTGTAGCCTATTGAACCAGATTAGGAGACCATTTTAAACACTTAGGAAGCCTTTGCAGGTGTTTTGTGGTAATTATTCTAATTTTTAGACAATGACTTTTGGGTTTTCATTGGCTGTAATCCATAATCATTAACATTAAAATAAATACTTGAAATAGATCACAGTTTGTAAGGACTATATAATATATGCATTTTGTTTTGTATTCAATTACTGAAATAAATGAACTTTTTGATGACATTTTATTGAGCTGTACTTGTTTCTCCTCCTGGACTGATCAGTGTCAAAAATTTCTAATTTGCACGTAAAGTCTATCTTCAGTAATCACAGTTAGCAGTTGGTGCCCAATGCTCCATGAAGAACAGTAACACTATATGTATTTTATGCAGCATATTTAGTGAGTAAAATATGCAGTTATTTACAGTACCCTCATAATACAGGTATGCAAAATCTGGGTTTATGAAAAATTGTTTCCAATACAATGACTAATTATTTTTTTTAATCTGCGCATAAGAAAACTGTGGAAAATCCTGGGATATGAAGAGGAATTATGATTTCCAGTCATCTCATCACTCCATGGCAGTGCCCCCTTCCTTCTTGTTCTCAGATGTCCAACATCTGGGAAGGTGTCACATCCTAGCAACACATCCAATGGCCATCTCCTGTGATATGGAGATTAGATGATCTGGGAACAGTGGACACAGGATGACTCCCTGCCGTGACCCTGTAGCAGGGGCTGCTATCTACTTAGCAAGCTTGGAAGTATCCAGACAGAACGACTCAAGTAAAATATGGTTAATATCTCGTGAGCCATATTTCCGATAAATATGGCAGCCATAAAAATGGTGTTTCCGCATGCGGACAATGCTGGCACACCTTTTTTATGGGAGTAGGACCTTCGGAAATACCCCAAACGTGATATCGGCCGGTGGGGAACTGGCAGACAGGTCATGAGTCCTCTCGTTTTGCAGCTAAATTCATAACTGTCACAATGAGAGCATTGACGTCCGCCTACGACGCTCCCAGGCAAAGTTATGGCCAATACCCCCTTTCTGGATAATTCTGACTCAAAGCGGGGGGAGTGACAGTGCTTCCCTGTGAGGTGACGAAGGTAGGAGGGGACCTGGATTTGCCCAGGTTGATAACCCCAATTCGGCCATTTTCCAGTGTTCTTTCGCCGGGGGTCACGTGTAGGAAACATCTGTGGGAAAGATCCTGGAAACCAGGTCTACAGCGCCCGCCTGTGGCCAGACGCACAAGGTAACTGATGGAATTGTATACCTGTTTGTAATCCATATCTTGCGTGTAACTGTACTCTGACCTATGTATATTCTGTAGATTCCCTATTGTATATATTGTAGTTTCTAGTGTGCTTTAGGATGATTAAATTATATAATTAATCTTGGGCTGTTCTGTTATCTCAATCTTGAATCCCACGTCTGTGTGTTCGGCTAATAGTTACCGTAAGTCGGTTGGTGGCAGCGAGTGTGTGCCAAGGATCATTGTGGGGCGGCCAGTGAGAGGCGAGGAGGTTCTTATATATTCCGTCCGCGGAGGAATCTATACCCTGCTCTCACCGGGAACCCTTCAATCATCGGCACAGGAGAATAGCGGCCTCCTTGCTTATTTTCGGGCAATTCCATAATTGGCCTGACTATAAGAGGGGCGCTAGAGAGCGCGTCACAGGCTCTGTCTGTCGGTCGGTATAAAGGAGGGGTGACTCCTGCTTGTTACCCCCCGATCGTGACATTGGTGGCCAGCACAGGGGATTTCTGAGTGACCCCCCCCCCCCGGTGGTTCATGACAAAAACTAAAAGAAAAATGCGTGCGTGAAATTACGTACAAGCAAGATGAAGAAAAATCTATTGTAGCCGAAAATGTTTATTATATATAAAATAGAAAATTTTGCTATTTTATTGGAAATTCATTCTTGCACCTTTTCTCTTCAAAGCTTCCCTTGATACCTTTTCTCATAGAAGGCCTACGGAGCTCCTCTATGAAGTACCAGCAGTAGTTCAACATCATATTCACATTCTATATCCTTGATAATCTGATGAAATCTTTCTCCTTGATGTTCACTAATAGCACCAAGGTTTTCAGGAAAGTAGTCCAAATGGGAATGTAAAAAATGTAACGTGAAATTCAGACAACCCAAAACTCAAACGTTTCAGCATGTTCTCCAAGATGGACTTAAATTTTGGATATTTGATGTCACCTAGAACTGACTTCAGAACTTCTTTAAAAAGAATCCCAAGCATTTTTCTCAACTTAATTTTTCTTTTGAATACATTGTTCTTCATGAGTTTCTAGACAGTTCCTGAAACTTGATTCACAGGTACTTAAAAGTCTCTCCTTTTGGTAGAACTTTCACAAACTACTTCATCAGTCCAAGCTTAAAGGGAACCTGTCAGGTCCAATATGCACCCAAAAACATGAGTAGTTTTGGGTGCATATTAACAATCCTTGCCTGTCAGTCCCTGTATACACTAGCATAGATAAAATCTTTAGAAATACTTTTTCTAAACATCTCTATCATATGCTAATGAGCATGGGAACTAGTCCCAAGAGCACTGCTTCCCTTGCTAGTCAGCCCCATTAGCATCTTAGTATGCCCCTGTGGGTGTGCCATCATGCTAACGAATGCACAGCGTCACAAGATGATCTCACCCACTTCTCTGCTGCCATCTCCACCCGATGCACGATTTCAGCTCAGTGTGCATGACCCCGGAGTTTAAGTCACGCCCACTATGAAGCCAGGTGTACACATCCCGGCTTCAAATTGAAGTAGTGCGCATGACAGATAGTTCGGGATCATGCGCACTGAGCCAAAATCCAGCGGCAGATGGCGATAATGATACAGCAGCACAGCTTTCAGACTTTTTTTGGATGAATCAAGAGTCTCCACTTGCGCACATTGTACTTACAGAACCAACCATCAGGATTTTCATATATAAAGCCAGTGCTATACTGGCACTATGATCCTGAATGTAAGCATATCTTTTGTTCTGAGATTGGAGGTTTTATTTCAGAAATTTGTGCAAGTTCCAGCAAAGCACTGCTATTTAACTGACAGGTGCAAGAGGAGGGGAATAGGTGGGTCGGGTTTTGCCATCTATTCCCGCCCCTGTCTGCCTCCCTGGCCTTGATGCTAGACTGTATGGGCTGCAACACACTCCATCAGGTGAAGGAAATTATTCATACCTGGAAGGAGCCCATACAGTCTAGCATCTACCAAGGTAAGGCAGGAAGACAGTGGCGGGAATAGATAGCAAAACCCAACCCACCTATTCCCTTCCTCTTGCACCTGTCAGTTAAATAGCAGTGCTTTGCTGGAACTTGCACAAATTTCTGAAATAAAACCTCCAATCTCAGAACAAAAGATATGCTTACATTCAGGATCATAGTGCCAGTATAGCACTGGATTTACTTTATATTGAAAATGCTGATGGTTGGTTCATTTTAATGTTAAATTTTTCAATCAGCACAGGAACTTCACTGCCAAACAATAGAGCACCGTCTTGAGAAAAGTATGGAAGGGATTGCTTTTATCTGGTTATGTACCATTAAAAACCGGTACCAGGAGCTAGCCGTTTATTTTCCTTTAGTCTAGTTTAGTCACATGTGGCTCGCAGTCAGTCACCGGAAACGTAGCTGTACAGGGCCGCTGAACCATCTGTGTCTCAGAGCCGGCGTTTATTGGTGTGCAGAAGAGATCCAGGGCCCCCAGCCTTTCAATCATAAACGTCAGTGATAGTACAGAACTTATACCATCACAATGTGACTCACCAAAGGTCCTAACCCTGCACAAGTCCAGGCCTGCATACATTTGAACAGTGTGGTGACAGGACTGAGGCAGAAGAGCTCCCCAGCCCTGCACCAACATACTGTTATCACCGGGGCTACAGAGAAGAGGGGGACGCGCAGGCACAGGTAAACGCTCCAGTAGGAGCCAAAGAGGACATGTACAATTATTTTAGATGAGGCGGCTGTGGTGGGAGAGGAGCGGTGTTACTTTACAAGGGACATTATGGGGAAATGTGGAACATTAGAAAGCAAATTTGGACATTGTAGAGTAAATTGGGACATTGTAGGGAAATGAGAAATATTATGGGGTAATGGGAACATTGTGAAGAAAATTGGCCCCTTATGGACAATGGTAACATTATGAAGCAAATTAATTGGGACATTATGGGACAATGGACGACATTATGGAGCAATGGAGAAAATTATGAAGCAAATTGGTGGACATTATGGGGCAATGAGGGTCATTAGGCAATTAAGAGGATTGTGAAAGGCAGCGTAGTATAATGAGGAGCAGGGGGGAATTTAAGCAGAGATGTCATATGGGGTAGATATTATAGAAAGGGCAAGTTTTAGGGGGACATTATGGAAAGGGGCACTTTGTGGGGCTATTTTAGAGAGGAGCAGTGTATAGGGGGATATTTTGTACAGATAGCAATACCCCTTCTGATTCCACTTGTTTCCCCAGACATTAATAAAATAAAAGGGGGCCAGTATGAGGGACATACATTATTAGTTTATGGTGGGCAAGTGGGGCATAATTACTATGGGGGCAAATTAGGGGACATTATTATTGATGAAATAAGTTAAATTTTGAACAAACTGTATTCCATTGGAGAAAAAATGACTGATGTAGTGTAGAAATTGGTGAAAAAGTGTGGAATGTGCTCTGGAAGAGACCAGCTATAGTTGACTTATTTGCTGTAGTCACGTCATGGCAAGAAAAAATGATGTCAGCAACAGACGAAGAGGAAAAGTGAAGATTAATAATTTCAGCTAGAGATGTCACTGGTAAGTCCATGTATTACATGTACACACTATATACAGAGTCCCCGTGTATAATGTCAGGGGTGACCATTGTATTACCTGTACACTGACACTAAAGCTGGTGTCACACTAAGCGACAACGACGTCGCTGTTACGTCACCATTTTCGGTGACGTAACAGCGACCTTGTAAGTCGCTGTTATGATCGCTGCTTAGCTGTCAAACACAGCAGAAGCAGCGATCATAACGTCGCTTTGCTACATGTGCAGAGAGCAGGGAGCCGCGCTTAGCGCTGGCTCCTTGCTCTCCTAGGTACAGTACACATCGGGTTAATTAACCCGATGTGTGCTGCAGCTACATGTCACAGTGCAGAGAGCAAGGAGCCGCGCACACTGCTTAGCGCTGGCTCCTTGCTCACCTTGCTACAGTATACATCGGGTTAATTACCCGATGCATACTGCAGCCACATGTCACAGTGCAGGAGCCGGCACTGGCAGCAAGAGCGGAGGCTGGTAACCAGCGTAAACATCGGGTAACCAGGGAAAGGTCTTCCCTTGGTTACCCGATGTTTATGCTGGTTACAGCTTACCGCAGCTGCCAGTGCCGGCTCCTGATCGCTTCATTTCGTCGCTCTCTCGCTGTCACACACAGCGATGTGTGTGTCACAGCGGGAGAGTGACGACCAAAAAATGAAGTTGGACATTCAGCAACGACCGGCGACCTCACAGCAGGGGCCAGGTCGTTGCTGGATGTCACACACAGCGACAGCGACGGGACGTCGCTGCAACGTCACAGAAAATGGTGACGTAGCAGCGACGTCGTTGTCGTCGTTATGTGTGACACCAGCTTAACAGCTCGTGTAAAATGGCACTAATGATAATATTAGTATTGTGGTTTTTATTCATGATTATTGGAATATTATATATCCCTGTGTGGTAGTAATATGTGGGCTGGTCACGGTGTAGTGGAATTTGGTCAATATGTGGTCTGGTCATAGTGTCACGGTATTTCTCCTTTGGATGTGGGAATATTTGGTTACTACGTGGTTAATTATGGCGTGGTGGTATTACTCTTGTATGTGGTTGAATATGATCACTATGTGTTGGTAATATGTTATCTTGTCTTAGTGTCGCGGTATTTCTCCCTTCTATGTGGCTGTATTCGCTCACGGTGTGGCAATATTCCTCCCTTGTATGTGGTATTATTGGTCTTGGTATAGTGAACTGTGTTGTGTATGGAGGTCATTTTCTCTCTCTGATATCAACATGGGGGAACATTCTTTATTTCCAATTGTTGTTTCTGGCTTTCTAGTATTAAATTGGCTATCTACATCTCTACAATGTGGCTCTCGACCCACTTATTAAGTCAAATGTGGCTCAAGGTTATATAAATAAAAAAAAAAAAAAAAGTTGGGGACCCCTGGTCTGGAGCATAAAAGTTTGCAGAATGTTTAGGAAGGCACAAGTCCCTGACCAATTCCATCAATTCGAGCTGTGAAGAAAAAAAAAAAAAAAAAAGCTGTGGCTCGTTGGGACTACTGTGAAAGTTGGCGTCATAATCCTTAAAATGTCCATTAATTTCTAGACAATCTAATAACACCAAAATAATTCAAATGGGTCAACATATGGCACAAAAAAGAAAAAAAAAAACAAAACAATGAAGTCAGTGTGTGAAAATGTACATGAATTTTTTTTTTTTTTTTTTAAATAGTTTTAGACTTCAGCAATTGACAGTATATAAAGATCACCTCTTACTTTTCAAACAATTTTACCCTTGCAGACCTGTGGGATTTCTGAAATATCAAACCACCCGTTATTTTTCAGTGTGTATTTTGAGCCCTGCTGCATTATTGTCAAGACGTAGAATGTTAATTCCTTCAGTGTTTTTTGCAGCACTTTTCACCAATGCAAATAGGGGAAAAAAATGACATTTTTGTGTACTCACCGTAAAATGTCTTCCTTGGAGCCTTTCATTGGGGGACACAGACAGTGGGTATTATGATGTCTCCAGGGAGGTGTGACACTAGATTTGCAAAAGTGTTAGCTCCTCCTCCCACAGCATATAACCCCAGCTAGGCAGGAAACTAGCTCAGTTTGGTGTAAAAGCAGTAGGAGAAGGACAACCAAAACCACAAGGGTGGGAGCTGTGTCCCCCAATGAAAGGCTCCAAGGAAGACATTTTACGGTGAGTACACAAAAATCTAATTTCCTTTCTCGCCTTTTCATTGGGGGACACAGACCGTGGGACGTCGCAAAGCAGTCCCTGGGAGGGAACTGAACTATTAACAGAGTATAGCATCAGACTAAGAGCTGACTAACAACTGCAACTGCAGGGAACATATCAAAACGCTGTCAAAAAAACCGAGCAGTGGCCACTTATAAATGGGCCACTGCCGCCTGAAGGACTGGTCTGCCGAGAGCAGCATCCGCGGAGGCATGCGTATGCACGCTGTAGAATTTTGTAAACGTGTGCACACTGGACCAGGTAGCGGCCTTGCAAAGTTGGGCCACCGAAGCCTGATGGCAGATAGCCCAGAAGGCACCCACTGCTCGCGTAGAGTGGGCCCGCACAGATTGAGGGGGGAACAGAACCTCATGCTTTGTATGCCTCACAGATGGCAGTCCTGAGCCATCGAGAAATCGTGGATTTAGAAGCCGGATTGCACTTTGTGTCCTTGTGAGAGGACGAAGAGGGCATCGGACTTGCGCAACGGCGCTGTTCTGGAGATGTAGATCCGCAGAGCCCTGACAAGGTCTAGAGTGTGAAGGGCTTTTTCAAAAGAGTGGACCGGGCAGAATGACGGCAACACAATGTCCTCATTTAAGTGGAAAGAAGATACGACCTTCGGGAGAAAAGCGGGGGAAGGCCAAAAGGACCACCTTATGATGGAAAATCAGGTAAGGTGAGCTAGAGGAAAGAGCCGCTAGTTCGGACACTCGCCTGATAGAGATAATGGCGACTAAAAAGGCAACCTTCCAGAACAGTCGTTGAAGAGAGATTTCTCTCAGAGGTTCGAAGGGAGGAAGCTGAAGAGCTCCAAGAACCAGATTCAGATCCCAGGGATCTAAGGGGTGGCGATAAGGAGGGACCAAATGCGCCACCCCTTGAAGAAAGGTACAGACCTGAGGGCGAGAAGCCAGCCGCTTCTGGAAAAATACTGACAAGGCAGAAACTTGTCCTTTAAGGGTACTGAGAGCAAGACCAGAGTCCAGACCGTCTTGCAGAAAAGCAAGAACATTAGGAATTGAAAAGGTAAGGGGCGACCGATTATGATGGTCACACCAGGAAAGATAGGTCTTTCAGGTCCTGTGGTAGATACTGGCTGAGGAGGGCTTCCGAGCATTAAGCATGGTATGAACTACCTTAGAAGAAAGACCTGATTTTGCTAGAATCAAGGATTCAAGCGCCACGCCGTCAAATGCAGCTGTGCTGTATTCTGGAGGAATATTGGACCTTGCAACAGAAGATCCGGGCGGTCGGGAAGACGCCAGGGAGTGTCGCCGAGCAGTTGGAGAAGCTCTGAGTACCAGGCTCTCCTGGGCCAGTCCGGGGCTACGAGGATCACCGGGATTCCCTCCGCTTTGATTTTCTTGATTACTCTCGGAATGAGAGGAAACGGAGGGAAGATGTAGGATAGGCGGAACTGCGCCCACGGAAAGACTAGGGCGTCGGAGCCGATCGCTAGCGGGTCTCTCAACCGGGATATGAAGGGGCATATTTTGGCATTCATTCGAGACGCCATGAGGTCCACATCCGGGAGTCCCCAACGAAGAGTAATCTGATGGAACACTTCATCGTGGAGGGACCATTCCCCTGCAACTAGACCTTGCCTGCTGAGAGTCTGCGGCCCAGTTGTCTACCCCTGGGATATGGACAGCTGAAATGATGGGGATGTGCTTCTGTGCCCAGAGAAGAATCCTGGATACTTCCTTCATCCTGACTGTTGATGTAAGCCACGGCCGTGGCATAGTCTGACTGGATCCGAACAGGGAGGCCCAATAGTAAGGGTTGAAAATTCTGAAGGGCCAAAAATATGGTTCTGATCTCCAGATCATTGATGTGCAGGGAGCCCTCGGAAGGAGACCAGCGTCCGTGAACAGTGTTGTGGAGAAACACCACCCCCCAGCCTATCAGGCTGGCATCCGTCGTGACTACCTGCCAGTGGACCGGGCGGAAGGACTTCCCTTGAGATAGGGATGAGGCTGGAGTCCACCAGACGAGGGAGCTGAGCGCAGACCGAGATAGGCGGACTGACCGGTCCAGGGAAGCTGGATTCTTGTCCCAGGTGGATAGAAGATCCAGTTGTAGAGGGCGCAGATGGAATTGGGCAAAGGACACTGCTTCTATGACAGTCACCATCTTGCCTAACACTCATTCCATTCCGAAGGGATGTGTGACGGCGAGAGCGGAGGGATTGGGCGGCCCGGATGAGGGAAGACCTCCTGTCTTCTGGAAGAAAATCCCGGGACTGAGCCATGTCTATCAGCATACCTAAAAAGGTGATGCGCTGATGAGGAATGAGGGATGACTTCTTGAAGTTGATAAGCCACCCTAGCCTTGACAGCGTGTCTAGGCAAATCTGCACGCTTTCTGAGCAAACGTGAGGAGAGCTCCCTTTGACAAGAAGGTCGTCCAAATAGGGAACGACCAGGATGCCTCTGGGGTGTAAAATGGACATGACGGCCGCCATGACCTTTGTGAAGACCCGAAGCGCAGTGGCCAGCCCAAAGGGGAGGGCCCTGAATTGGAAATGACGGTGTCCTACAGCAAAGCGAAGGAACCGTTGATGAGAGACACATATGGGAATGTGTAAATAAGCATCTTGAACGTCTATGGAAGCTAGGAATTCTCCAGGTTCCATGGCGGCTAGCACTGCTCTCAATGATTCCATTCGGAAAGTTCAAATCCGCACGAATTTGTTCAGCCGTTTGAGGTCCAAGATAGGGCGGACAGAGCCATCTTTTTTGGGAACGACAAAAAGGTTTGAATAGAAACCTTTGCCGCGCTGTTCCAGGGGCACTGGAATGATAACATTTGCTTTCTGTAAAGAGGCTATGGCCTGAAATAAGGCCTGGCTTTGCGTTTTGGACTTTGGAAGACGAGAACGCAGAAACCTGTTGGCCGGCAGGGAATGGAAAAAAAAAAAAAAAAAAAAAAAAAAAAATCGGTCTTGTAACCTGAGGTGACGATTTCTCGAACCCAAGCATCATGAGTGTGGTCTAGCCAGATATCCCGAAAAAGCAGAAGCCGCCCTCCAACAGGAGTCGGATCTGAGAGATACCTGGCGTCATGCTGAAGGGGCCTGTACAGAGCGAGGTCCTTTGGGTTTAGGTTGCTTGGAGTGGGAAGAAGAGCCCCTTGAGGGAACGGATCCTCGATCTGAGCGTTGGGACGATCCTTGGGCTGATGGTTTTTGGGGGGCAGGCCGAAAGGACTGCCTGCGCCAAGGAGATTTTTTAAAATTCCTGGATACAGGCCGCTTTTGAGGTAGAATGGTACTTTTACCACCCGTCGTCTCAGATATGAGTTTGTCCAGGGATTCTCCTAACAGACGTAGGCCATGGGAGGGGAGTGTGGACAGGGATTTCTTGGAGGCACTGTCCGCATTCCATATTTTTAGCCAAAGGACTCTGCGGGCAAAGACAGCATTGGCCGCTGATAGGGCTGACAAACTAGCTGCATCTAGGGAGCCTTGAAGAAAATAATTAGAGGCTAGAGAGAAGAAATCAAGGATCTCAAAACCCGCCGGGGGAATATTACAAGAGCGAAGCATCTTGCGTAGGTTCTTGCTCCACACCCCCATAGCTCTCACGACCCATGTTAAGGCAAACAGGGGGCGAAGAGAGGAGCCCCAAGCCTGGAAAAAGAGAATTTTGTTACTTACCGTAAATTCTTTTTCTTATAGTTCCGTATTGGGAGACCCAGACCATGGGTGTTTAGCTTCTGCCTCCGGAGGACACACAAAGTACTACACTTAAAAGTGTAGCTCCTCCCTCTGAGCTTATACACCCCCTGGTAGCCAGTCCTAGCCAGTTTAGTGCAAAAGCTGAAGGAGAATAGCCACCCACAAGTAGAACAGAGTAAGAACCAGAACAACCGGAGACTCTGTCCACGACAACAGCCGGTGATAACACACGGAACAAGAAAATTGCCAACAGGGAGGGAGCTGGGTCTCCCAATACGGAACTATAAGAAAAAGAATTTACGGCAAGTAACAAAATTCTCTTTTTCTTTATCGTTCCTTTGGGAGACCCAGACCATGGGACGTTCCAAAGCTGTCCCTGGGTGGGAATAAACAGAAAAAACTAAGAAGTAGGTGGAGCCTAACTTCACAAGTGGGCGACAGCCGCCTGAAGGATGCGTCTGCCCAAGCTCGCATCTGCCGAAGCATGAGCATGCACTTGGTAGTGCTTCGAAAAGGTATGCAGGCTAGTCCAAGTGGCAGCCTGACAGACTTGTTGAGCCGTAGCCTGGTGCCTAAAAGCCCAAGAGGCACCGACAGCTCTGGTCGAGTGTGCTTTGATCCCCGGCGGGGGAGGCACCTGAGTACTCTGGTAGGCGTCCGAAATGGTCGATCTAATCCAACGGGCCAAGGTCGGCTTAGAAGCAGAGAGACCCTTGCGCCGCCCTGTGGTTAGCACAAAAAGAGGTGCACCGCCTAAGCGCAGCGGTGCGAGACACATTGATCCGGAGAGCACGCACCAGATCTAGAGTATGCAGCGCTTTCTCAAAGCGATGAACAGGGGCCGGACAGAAAGAAGGCAAGGAAATATCCTGGTTAAGGTGGAATGGGAGAGACCACCTTAGGAAGAAAGTCCGGGGTCGGACGGAGAACTACCTGGTCTTGGTGAAAAACCAAAAAAGGTGACTCCCGAGGAGAGCGCAGCCAAATCAGAGACTCTCCTGAGAGAAGTTATGGCAACTAGAAAGGCCACCTTTTGAGAAAAACGATACAAAGAAACCTCCCTAAGGGGCTCGAAAGGGGGTTTCTGCAATACCGTGAGGACCAAGTTAAGGTCCCAGGGATCCAAGGGCCGCCGATAAGGCGGAATGATGTGAGACGCAACTTGCATGAAGGTGCGGACCTGAGCCAGCCGGGCGAGACGCCGCTGGAACAGCACTAATAGAGCTGAGACTTGTCCCTTGAGAGAGTTGAGGGACAGTCCTAGCTGCAGACCAGACTGTAAAAAAGATAGAAGGGTCGGCAACGAGAATGGCCAAGGAGAATGGCCGGAAGAGCGACACCAGGACAGGAAAATTTTCCAAGTCCTGTGATAGATCTTGACGGAAGACTTACGGGCCCGAGTCATAGTGGAGATTACTTCAGGAGGAATACCATAAGCCGTCAAAATCCAGGACTCAAGAGCCACGCCGTCAATTTGAGTGCCGCACAATTCGGGCGGAAAAACGGACCTTGCGAGAGCAGGTCTGGACGGTCCGGAAGATGCCACGGCATCTCCACAGACAGTTGGAGCAGGTCCGAATACCAAGCTCGCCTGGGCCAGTCCGGTGCAATGAGGATGACTCGACGGCCCTCCATTCTGATCTTGCGCAGGACTCTGGGCAAGAGAGCTAGAGGGGGAAACACGTAGGACAGACGAAACTGGGACCAGTCTTGAACCAGAGCGTCCGCGGCGAAGGCCTGAGGATCGTGGGAGCGAGCCACGTAAACCGGAACCTTGTTGTTGTGACGGGATGCCATTAGGTCCACGTCCGGAGTGCCCCACTTGCGGCAGATTGACTGAAACACTGCCGGGTGCAGGGACCACTCGCCACCGTCCACGGATTGACGGCTGAGATAATCTGCCTCCCAGTTTTCTACGCCAGGGATGTGGACTGCGGATATGGTGGACTTGGAGTCCTCCGCCCATTGAAGAATGCGTTGGACCTCCAACATTGCCAGGCGGCTGCGTGTCCCGCCTTGGTGATTGATGTAGGCAACCGCTGTCACGTTGTCTGACTGGACTCGAATGTGCCTGCCCGCCAACAGGTGGTGAAAGGCTAGGAGAGCTAGAAGCACAGCTCTGGTTTCCAGCACATTGATTGAAAGGGCTGACTCGGACGGAGTCCAAGTGCCCTGTGCTCTGTGGTGGAGATGTACCGCTCCCCAGCCAGATAGGCTGGCATCCGTGGTGAGAATCACCCAGGACGGAGTCAGGAAGGAGCGCCCTTGGGACAGGGAGAGGGGTCGAAGCCACCACTGAAGAGAGCTCCTGGTCCGTGGCGACAGAGCCACTAACCTCTGTAAGGAGGAAGGCCGCTTGTCCCAACAGCGGAGAATGTCCAGCTGCAGAGGACGCAGATGGAACTGGGCAAAGGGAACCGCCTCCATGGAGGCCACCATTTGACCCAGCACATGCATCAGACGCCTGAGGGTATAACGGCGGGGCCTCAGGAGAGAGCGCACCGCCAACCGGAGTGACAGCTGTTTGTCTAAGGGCAACTTCACAAGTGCCGGCAAAGTCTCGAACTGCATCCCTAGGTACGTGAGACTCTGGGTCGGAGTCAGAGTGGATTTGGGAAGATTGACAATCCACCCGAATTGGGCTAGGGTGGCGAGAGTGAGCGAAACACTCCGCTACAGTCTGCGCTGGATGTAGCCTTGACCAGAAGGTCGTCCAGATAAGGAAGCACTGCTAACCCCTGGAGGTGCAGGACCGCAATCACTGCCGCCATGACCTTGGTGAATACCCGGAGGGGCCGTGGCTAACCCGAAGGGGAGAGCCACGAATTGGAAATGATCCTCTCCTATCGCAAAACGTAACCAACGCTGATGTGACACTGCGATTGGCACATGTAGATAGGCATCTCTGATGTCGATGGACGCCAGGAACTCCCCTTGGGTCATAGAGGCAATGACTGATCGCAGAGACTCCATGCGAAAATGCCGCACCCGGACATGTTTGTTGAGAAGCTTGAGATCCAGGATGGGCCGGAAGGTACCGTCCTTTTTTGGAACTAGGAAGATATTTGAGTAAAAACCTCTGAACCGTTCCTGAGCGGCAACTGGGACAATCACTCCGTTTGGCTGCAAGGACGCCACGGCCTGCGAGAAGGCGGCGGCCTTGGAGCAGGGGGGAGTTGAGAGAAAAAATCTGTTTGGAGGGCTGGAAGAGAATTCTATCCTGTAGCCGTGAGATATGATGTCTCTCACCCACTGATCGGAGACTTGCTTTAACCAAGCGTCGCCAAAGTGGGAGAGCCTGCCACCGACTAAGGACGTGGCTGGAGCGGGCCGAGAGTCATGAGGAAGCTGCCTTAGTGGCAGAACCTCCTGCGGTCTTCTGCGGACGCGCTTTTGGGCGCCAGTTGGATTTCTGATCCTTGGCTGAGTTAGCGGACGAGGCGGAAGGCTTAGAGCAGGGGTGGGGAACCTCCGGCCCGCGGGCCGTATGCGGCCCGCAATGACCTTTTCTGTGGCCCCCGGGGCACTGGAGCAGATTCTCGGTGGCTGCGGTGCTCGGGCAGCCGCTCATCTTGTCTATTGCCGGCAGACAGCACTGGGGGTGGGACTTCCTCCCTCTTGCTCTTACATGCTCCCTGTGAGATTGCAGCTAGAATCAGAGTGATGGGGGAGGGGCCTGCACGGGACATAGAAGGCTGTATAGTGCCGTGCGTTCTACCTCTCACAGTCCCGTTCTGTGCTCGGCTGTTCATGGCTAGCAGGTCTTTTCTTGGAGAGAAAAGACGAGAATGAAGCCAGCCCTTGAGCTGAGCTGCTGCATCCATCACTTGTGCTGCACCTGATCTTACAGGGCAACTAAGGAGCAGGTACTTATATCTGCGCTAAGTGTGTTTATATCTAATATATACCACCATATATCAAATGTATTTGTGACTTCAATGTCCAGCATCTGTTGTGTATACGACATGTGCGTGTGCTGTGTATACTGCGTGTGTGCTGTGTATGTATTGTGTATACGGCGTGTGCGCGCTGTGTATACGGCGTGTGCGCGCTGTGTATACGGCGTGTGCGCGCTGTGTATACGGCGTGTGCGCGCTGTGTATACGGCGTGTGCGCGCTGTGTATACGGCGTGTGCGCGCTGTGTATACGGCGTGTGCGCGCTGTGTATACGGCGTGTGCGCGCTGTGTATACGGCGTGTGCGCGCTGTGTATACGGCGTGTGTGCGCGCTGTGTATACGGCGTGTGTGCGCGCTGTGTATACGGCGTGTGTGCGCGCTGTGTATACGGCGTGTGTGCGCGCTGTGTATACGGCGTGTGTGCGCGCTGTGTATACGGCGTGTGTGCGCGCTGTGTATACGGCGTGTGTGCGCGCTGTGTATACGGCGTGTGTGCGCGCTGTGTATACGGCGTGTGTGCGCGCTGTGTATACGGCGTGTGTGCGCGCTGTGTATACGGCGTGTGTGCGCGCTGTGTATACGGCGTGTGTGCGCGCTGTGTATACGGCGTGTGTGCGCGCTGTGTATACGGCGTGTGTGCGCGCTGTGTATACGGCGTGTGTGCGCGCTGTGTATACGGCGTGTGTGCGCGCTGTGTATACGGCGTGTGTGCGCGCTGTGTATACGGCGTGTGTGCGCGCTGTGTATACGGCGTGTGTGCGCGCTGTGTATACGGCGTGTGTGCGCGCTGTGTATACGGCGTGTGTGCGCGCTGTGTATACGGCGTGTGTGCGCGCTGTGTATACGGCGTGTGTGCGCGCTGTGTATACGGCGTGTGTGCGCGCTGTGTATACGGCGTGTGTGCGCGCTGTGTATACGGCGTGTGTGCGCGCTGTGTATACGGCGTGTGTGCGCGCTGTGTATACGGCGTGTGTGCGCGCTGTGTATACGGCGTGTGTGCGCGCTGTGTATACGGCGTGTGTGCGCGCTGTGTATACGGCGTGTGTGCGCGCTGTGTATACGGCGTGTGTGCGCGCTGTGTATACGGCGTGTGTGCGCGCTGTGTATACGGCGTGTGTGCGCGCTGTGTATACGGCGTGTGTGCGCGCTGTGTATACGGCGTGTGTGCGCGCTGTGTATACGGCGTGTGTGCGCGCTGTGTATACGGCGTGTGTGCGCGCTGTGTATACGGCGTGTGTGCGCGCTGTGTATACGGCGTGTGTGCGCGCTGTGTATACGGCGTGTGTGCGCGCTGTGTATACGGCGTGTGTGCGCGCTGTGTATACGGCGTGTGTGCGCGCTGTGTATACGGCGTGTGTGCGCGCTGTGTATACGGCGTGTGTGCGCGCTGTGTATACGGCGTGTGTGCGCGCTGTGTATACGGCGTGTGTGCGCGCTGTGTATACGGCGTGTGTGCGCGCTGTGTATACGGCGTGTGTGCGCGCTGTGTATACGGCGTGTGTGCGCGCTGTGTATACGGCGTGTGTGCGCGCTGTGTATACGGCGTGTGTGCGCGCTGTGTATACGGCGTGTGTGCGCGCTGTGTATACGGCGTGTGTGCGCGCTGTGTATACGGCGTGTGTGCGCGCTGTGTATACGGCGTGTGTGCGCGCTGTGTATACGGCGTGTGTGCGCGCTGTGTATACGGCGTGTGTGCGCGCTGTGTATACGGCGTGTGTGCGCGCTGTGTATACGGCGTGTGTGCGCGCTGTGTATACGGCGTGTGTGCGCTGTGTATACGGCGTGTGTGCGCTGTGTATACGGCGTGTGTGCGCTGTGTATACGGCGTGTGTGCGCTGTGTATACGGCGTGTGTGCGCTGTGTATACGGCGTGTGTGCGCTGTGTATACGGCGTGTGTGCGCTGTGTATACGGCGTGTGTGCGCTGTGTATACGGCGTGTGTGCGCTGTGTATACGGCGTGTGTGCGCTGTGTATACGGCGTGTGTGCGCTGTGTATACGGCGTGTGTGCGCTGTGTATACGGCGTGTGTGCGCTGTGTATACGGCGTGTGTGTGCGCTGTGTATACGGCGTGTGTGCGCTGTGTATACGGCGTGTGTGTGCGCTGTGTATACGGCGTGTGTGCGCTGTGTATACGGCGTGTGTGCGCGCTGTGTATACGGCGTGTGTGTGCGCTGTGTATACGGCGTGTGTGTGCGCTGTGTATACGGCGTGTGTGTGCGCTGTGTATACGGCGTGTGTGTGTGCTGTGTATACGGCGTGTGCGCTGTGTATACGGCGTGTGTGTGTGCTGTGTATACGGCGTGTGTGCTGTGTATACGGCGTGTGTGCTGTGTATACGGCGTGTGTGTGCTGTGTATACGGCGTGTGTGTGCTGTGTGTGTGCTGTGTATACGGCGTGTGTGTGCTGTGTGTGTGCTGTGTATACGGCGTGTGTGCTGTGTGTGTGCTGTGTTTACGGCGTGTGTGAGCTGTGTGTGTGCTGTGTATACGGCGTGTGTGTGTGCTGTGTTTATAACTTAATAAAGTTTCATATTGTAAGGTTTATTGGTATATCTAATTCCTGGTGTGCACATGTTTACATGCAGAACTTTTTGGCTTGTTGAGTGCTGTGTATGGCTTATGTGTGTGTCCTGTATACCGCATGTGAGTGCTGTGTGCAGTATACAGTATCTCCTGTGCATGTGTACTATATATGGCCAGTGTGTGTCATGGGTAGTGTACAATATGACAACTGTGTGAAGGCTGTGTGCAGTATACGGCCAGTGTGTCAGAGCGGTGTGTGTATGTACAGTGTCTCCTGTGTAATATATATGATTTACCAATCTGCGCATCAAACAAAGACAAACCTGGAAAAGCAGTTGTGAGACGCAAACATCACAGCGCACCAAAGAGAATCAGCTCTGGCCGCCACAGTAGGGGTATAGGGGTGAGTTAATTAATTGTTTGACCAATTATAGCCGGGTCATTTTCAAGTTGATGATTTTGTGCGGCCCCCGAAGGTTGGTAGAATTTTCCAAATGGCCCCCGGCAGTAAAAAGGTTCCCCACCCCTGGCTTAGAGGATGACCAGTTGGAGGAACGAAAGGAACGAAACCTCGATTGATTCCTACCCTGGGCGGGTTTCCTGGTCTTGGTTTGTGGCATGGAAGTACTCTTCCCGCCAGTAGCTTCTTTAATGATTTCATCCAGCTGTTCACCAAACAGCCGTGAACCAGGAAAAGGGAGCCCAGCAAGAAACTTCAGACCAGCAGGCACACACCGCTAGAGAGACAGCGATATACCGCTGAGCGTAGCGGTATATAGTGCTGCAGAAGTGCATAGGTAAGGAGGTGATCTCCCCCGTGTCTGCTCCCCACGTGGAAAATAGTGTCTAGTTTTCCTGGCAGCCTGGAGGAGAGAGATGGCCCCCGGAGGCTGATTGGTCTCAGGGCTGGGACCAAGTGTGACGGCCAATCGGAAAGGAGCTGCTCCTGAGTGAGGGAGCGGCTTCCAGAGCAGTGAGAGGGGGCGTTGCTAGAATGCAGGCAGAAGCCGGGGACTAAATTAATGATGCTCCCCGGGATCACGGCCTGCATTGCCCCACCGGCACCTTTCCAGGCGGCGGTTTGGATGCAGGGCACGGATGACTTGTCTCCCTACTTGCTCCTGGCTCAGTCTGAAGACGCGTCGGTGATTGATGCGGGGATCTCAGGACACATCTTTGGCTCAAGGCTGAAGCAGGTCCTCGGCTCTGCTAGCCCTCTGGAGCTACCTTGGTGTGAGGTGCTTCCAGGGAGCCTGGAGGGGTACGCAGACCCGAACACTTGGACGCGAGGGAAGACTGACGGCTTGTGCATGCCAGGTTTCCTCTGCCCGTACACGGGGGGTGGGGGGGGGAACGGGGGTGGCAAGGCACCTTGGTATTGCCCCTATCAAAAATATAATGAATAAGAAAAAGAAAATAAAATTTAAAAATAAAAAAATAAGCTGGTCTGAGGCACCTCTGGTGGAGCTCAGTCCAGACATGTCAGCCTCCCTGCTGACACTAGAAAAAACTGAGCTAGTTTCCTGCCTAGCTAGGGTATATGCTGTGGGAGGAGGAGCTAACACTTTTGCAAATCTAGTGTCACGCCTCCCTGGAGACATCATAATACCCACTGTGTGTCCCCCCCAATGAAAAGGCGAGAAAAGAAACAAGACTTAAATACGTGGATTGTACCCAGCATTTTCTTGCCATCACTGGTTTTTGGTGCAAGGGATAAAAACACACGAAAAAAAAAAACCTCCAATGTGTGAACATACACTGTCGTTTCAGGAAGAACCGGCAGCAAGATACCTGCCTCTAGTTCTTCCTTCAGATGACAAAAAAAAAAAAAAAAAAAAAAAACCTATCATTTCAGTAATAAAAAAAAAAAAAAGTGTTTGCCAGGAAATATGTAAGGTTTTTGACTTGAACCCTTAAGGCCCTGTGCGCACAGTGGTTTTTGATGCTTTTTAAGAAAAAAAAAAACCTGCATCAAAATTTGCATGTCTCTCCTGAAGCCCTCAAAATCTGAGATTTCTGAAGTGCTGTGCCAACGCTGCATTTATTTTTCCTTGCAGATTTGGGGCAGATTTTGATGCAGAAAAGGAAAAAAAAAAAAAAAAAAAACTACAGCATGTCAATTATTGGATCAGATTTGCAGTGTTTTTCCACCGATGGATTTCAATGTTGTGATGAAAAAATGCTTCAAATCCGCAGGCATGTTCACACAGTAAGTTTTTGGTGCGCACATCTAAACTGGATGTGAGGTCATCAGGACAATGTAAAATTAAACAGAAGGGTTGAAACAGGAAATGACATCAAGAAAGCTTAAAGCTTTATGAAATTGCAGCTGATTTATATATGGGCCCGAGGTGCACTTGCCATGTTGGATGAAATAACCGCTGTGAACAGTAACTTTTATATAAGCCCAGCACTGTACATTTTACTGCTACAGTCACAGCCTAAAGTGTTGGCAAAAAACAAGAAAATTGTACATATTTTCACTCAAAACCCCCAAAATGGGCAGGACAAAATTGTTGGCACTTTTTTATTTTTAAAGTTGTAGTTAAGCAACTTTGCTTCAAGCATTCGATGCTCATTCAAACTCACCTGTGGCAAATAGGTATGGACATTATGAAAAATCATACTCTAAGCTGTATAAAAAGTGGAAAAGCTGATTCAGTCTTTGCATTGTGTGCGCCTCAGTAAGCATGGAGAACAAATAACAGAGGACTTGAGAACCAAAATTGATGAAAAATATCTAATATCTCAAGGTTACAAGTCCATATCCAAAGATCTTGATGTTCATTTGTCCATGGTGCGCAGCAATAAAGAAGTTTACAACACATGGCACTTTACCTTGTCCCTCTGGACATGGACGTTGGAGAAAAATTGATTAAATGTTGCGACGCAGGATACTCCAGATGGACAATCAGAAAAAAAAAAAAAAACTTAAGCTCACCATACATGTGTTGCTTTCTGGAAGCTTTGTCTAGGGTGGTGCAAACAAGAAATGTTGGCACATGTATCAAAAGGAACATAGGAAAATCAAGCTGTTCTGCATGCTCACGGTACATCAGTGTCAGTGAGAACTATCTGTTAATATTTAAATGAAATGCTATTGCAGGAGACCAGGAAGGACCCCACTGTTGACAGACCGTTCCACTACAATTTGCCAAAATATACATGGCATAAGCCACTTATTCTTCTGGGAAATCAGCTTATGGACAGGAGACCAAGATAAAGCTTTTTAGTAAAGAACATAATTCTACTGTTTATCAAAATGGAATGAGGCCTAAAATAAAAAAAAAAAACAAAAAAAAAACACTGTTTTGTGGAGGTCCGAAGATATTTTGAAGTATTTTGCTGCCTGAGACACTGGGAGCAAGGCATCATGAAATCTAAAGATTGACAAATTTTTGGGTTGCAATGTAGTGCTCAGTGTCAGAAAGAAGAGTTTGCATCATAGGTCACGGGACAATTAAACAGGATAATGACCCCAAATCTATTTCAAGAAGCTCCAACAAATGGATGGAATCAAAATCACTGGAGAGTTCTGAAGTGGCCAGCAATGATGAGTCCAGAACTAAATGCTATTGAACACCTGTGAAGAGATCTTAAAATTGCTGTTGAGAGAAGACACCAGAATTCCAGTTCAGAGATATAAGAAACTCATTGATGGTTACATGAAGTGATTAATGATGAGCAAGTGTTCGCCACTGCTCGATCGTGGTGCTAAGGTACTCTCAGTCCTTGGCAGCGGCAGAGTATTGCGGGTGCTCTTGTTGTTCATGAAACATCCGACAGTGCAGGCTCCCTTCAGTGATTGATGTAAATCTGCATCCTAGTGAGAGCCACTTGCAGTCTCTGAATGGCTCTCACTGGGGGTTACAACATGTTCAGATGTAGTGTGAGGATAGAAGGAGGAGGAGACAAACAAACCCCCAAAAAACAAACCCCAAACCCAAACACTTTCAGAGACGCTCCACTTATGGCTGGCTGTATTTGGGGGGGGGGGGGGGGAGCCAAATTGCCCAATAAATGACTTGGCCCAGTGATAGTGCCTAACCTGATCAATTAGAGTAATGGGCACGGTACTGTTCAGTCATTATAAGAAGCAATTGATTGCAGTTATTAATTGCAAAGCGTGTGCAACCAAATATTAAGTTGAGTGTCAACAATTTTGTCCGGACCATTTTTAGGGTGTTGTGTGACATTTTGTCCAATTGGTATTTTTTTTCCTATTTATTTTGTGTTTTGCCAATACACACAAAGGATAAAAAACATGCGTAGGACAAAACTTAGCGAAACAGGCCCAGAAGCGTGCAACTTAAGGGCGCTTTACACGCAGCGACATAGCTAGCGATATTGCTGCCGATCGCACCCGCCCCCGTCGGTTGTGTACCACAGGCAAATCGCTGCCCATGGCACACAATCTCGTTAGACCCCGTCACACATACTTACCTGCCTAGCGACGTCGCTGTTGCCGGCGAACCGTCTCCTTTCTAAGGGGGGCGGTTCATTCGGCGTCACAGCAACGTCACTAAGCGGCCGTCCAATAGAAGCGGAGGGGCAGAAACATCCCGCCAACCTCCTTCCTTCCTCACTGCGGGCGGCCACAGGTACGGTGATGTTCCTAGTTCCTGCGGTGCAAACATAGCGATTTGTGCTGCCTCGGGAACGACTAACAACCTGCGTCCTGCAACAGCAACGATAATCAGGAAAGGAACGCGTCAACGATCAGGTAAGTAATTTTGATCGTTAACGGTCGTTCGTGCGTTTCACACGCAACAACGTCGCTAACGAGGCCGGATGTGCGTCACGAATTCAGTGACCCCAAAGACATCTTGTTAGCGATGTCGCTGCGTGTAAAGCGGCCTTTACTGAAATTCAAGCCAAGCAGCATGCAACACATGACTATAAGCAAATAAGCCAAAAGGGGAAAAAAAAAAAGGACAAAATTTGGTCTTCTATAGGTTACATAGGTTAAAGGAACAATAAAAATAAAAAAAAAAAAAAAAAAAAAAAAAAAAACACACAACCTCGGTTCATCTGGTTCTACCTACCTCCACCAATTATATATTTTGTCTCGAAATCATTTATAAACAAAGTTGTGTGTACTGAGGAAATCATCCCGCCTTTTTTAAAGTTGTTATAGTATCTGCCATTACTACCTCTTGTGGTAGGTCAGATTGTGGAATACTCTAACTGTAAAGAACCCTTTCCTATTTAAATACCGGAATCGCCTTTCTTCCACTCGCAGTGCGTGCCCCCCTGGTCCTTAGTATTTCCTTTATATTGACCACATATATATTTATACATATAAATCAGAACTCCTGAGACTATTATTTTTATTTGGGGTTTTTTTTGTTTTTTAAGCTAAAACAAATCAACTTTTCCAACCTGTCATCATATGGGAGGCCTTCCATTCCTTGTAGTAGTCTAGTTGCCCATCTTTGAACTAATGTCTGAATGTCCTTTTTAAAATGTGGAGCCCAAAACTGAATCCCATATTCCAGGTGTGGTCTTACAAGTGATTTATAGAGGGGTAACAATACGTTGGGATCACGGGATCTAATCTCTTTTTTTATACACCCTAAAATCTTGTTTGCCTTAGCAGCTGCTGCTTGACATTGAGTGCTGCTGCTCAGCTTATTTGTAATGAGAATACCCAAGTCCTGCTCCTGTTCTGTAGTCCCGAGTTTACTTCCATTTAATGTATACGCAGTTATAGGATTACTTAGTCCTAGGTGCATTACTTTACATTTATCAACATTAAATCTCATTTGCCAAGTGACTACCCATTCTGACATCTTATCCACATTGTTTTCTATATTGTACCATCAAGGTTAGTTTTTAATATCCTACATAGTTTGGTGTCATCAGCAAAGACTGACTTTACTCTCAATCCCATCCACAAGTTGAAAATAAAAAAAACAAAAAAAAAACAAAACTGTACCTAACCATTAATATTGATTAATGGCATTACATTTTTACCATTACTTAAAAAGGTGGTCTACCCACAAAGTAAGGATCTGCTTATTTAGAGTACGTTCCCACGATCAATGTCACAAGTGTTTTGAAAGCAGTATCTTCACCGTCCAAAAGGCGTTGTAGAGTAAAAGCACAATGGATGGGATTTATAGAAATCCTAAGCCCACTGCTTTTTTTTTTCCCGCAGCGTAAACGGACAAGCAGCGCAGCTTTCCGAGCCGCAGTATGTCAATTTATGCTTGGGGAGACGCAAGTGTTCTCAGCGGGGTGAGCACAGTGAAAGTCAACAGCACCAAGACTCCTAATCATGGGCATGGACCATGCGTTCTCCTGCAGAGCACACATGTCTCTGCAGGAGAGAAGACACTGCATCTAAAATAAACTGGATAGTGGGAATGTACCCTTCAAGAACTTGTCATTAGGATCAGGCATGAGAAACTAAGATTATGGGCATAAAAACGCTGTTCTGATGACTTAATAGGTACCTTAAAAGGGAATCTGTCAGCAGGTTTTTACTACCTCAGAGCAGCTTTATGTAGGCAAGGAGATTCTGAATCCAACCATGCATCACTTAGATTACTGGGTGCAGCAGTTCTGACACAATCTGAATTTTCAGCCTTAGGGTACCGTCTGACTAAACTACGTACCAGCGATTCCGACCACGATACGACCTGGTCAGGATCGCTGGTACATCGCTACAGAGTTGCTAATGAGCTGTCAATCAGTGACCAGCCACCAATGACTCGTGTAGTTACCAGATATTTACCCTGGTTACCAGCCTACGCTGCTTACAGAGTCGGTGATCGTTGGTCTCCCGCCATCAAACACGCCGATGTATGCTGCACAGCGGGAGACCAACCAGCAAAAAATGAACCAGAACAGTGCGTAACGATCAGCAATTTCACAGCAGGGGCCAGGTCCCTGCTGTGTGTCACACACAGCGAGATCGCTGATTAGGTCACTGGTACGTCACAAAACCTGAGACTCAGCAGCGATCTCGCTATGTGAGAAGTACCCCTTAGTCATGTAACATAATTCAGAGAGCTCTCCTCGCCCACATCAGGTTCTCAATAGAGATTGAACATTGATAGTGAGGTATCAATCCCAGTAGGGGGCGTGTTGTACTGCAGTGCATGTGACTTTCTAGTCCTGTAATAAGGGGGTCCTACTGCTTAAACAAAGATAGCAAAAAAGCTAAAGATTGGACTGTGACTAAACAGGAATGCCTGAACTTTGTGTTAACCCTTGCATCATGCTAGCTTCAGCTTGCATAGCAAAAAAAAAAAAGCTGACAGATTCCCTTTAATTATAGAAATCTGCAGCCTGGTTATTCCTTAATCACCATTGGACGTTTTGGTGTAATGAGGTGTTCGTACATCAGGGCAAGCCTGTACGATGGGATAGTGGGTAAGGTCTTCAGCTCTGACAGTTCCTCAGATGCCTCTGTTCTAAGTATCGTCATGCTGTTTAACCCCTTCATGATCAAGGGCGTATACAGTGTGTCCACCCACATCCTGTCCACAGCCATTAACCTGAGAACGGCGGCAGGCTATGTCTAGGTATAGTAAAGTATCCATGCTCTACGCAATAAAACCACCTATAGCGCCACCTGGTAGAAAACAACGGAGTTAGCATTTTTATCTCAAACAGAACGAGATAGAGAAACAAGTGAATTAAAAAAAAAAATTGTAGGGCATCATCAATTCAATACGAATCGACACCTTGCATACAGAAATGCTGATATGAAACACATGACTCCCACCAAAACGCATATGGCGCTCATTTAACTTTGATGCTCAAAGTGGCCACCGTCAGCTGCAATGCACATCTGGACAGCATACTGTATCTTGCTGCACGTTGTGCAATATGGAAGGTGACACGTTTGCACAAGCATCTGTGATAAGTCGTCGTAGGTCCTGCAATGTTGGTGGAGGGGGTGGGGGGGCGCATACACTTGCTGTTTGATGTGACCTCACAGAAAGAAGTCCAATGGGGTCAGGTCAGGTGAGCGTGGAGGCCACTCCACACAGCCACCATACCCAATGACTTGTAGGAAGGTCTCCATGAGGTATCACTTCACGTCCGCAGCCTTGTGAGTTTTACACGTGCTTATCATAGCATTTCTGTATGCAAGGTGTCGATTCGTATTGAATTGATGATGCCCTACAACTTTGTAATTCACTTTTTCTCTCTCATTCAGTTTGAGATAAAAATGCTAACTCCGTTTTCCACCAGGTGGCGCTATAGGCATTGCGTAGCGCATGGCTACTTTACTATACCTAGACTACACCACTTCTATGCCTATATGGGGAAAGTGTAAGGACTGCATTGGGAGCTCATTATGGTGAAGGGGCAGCATGAGTGGGCTCAGAATGGAGCAATGTGGGGGACTCAGTATGAAGAGTGGGGTAGTGTGTGTGTGTGCGCGTGGTGGGTGGGGGGAGGGGGGTCTCAGTATGAGTGGGGCAGCGTGGAGTTGCCATTATGGAAAGGACAAAGGCAGCATGGGAAGTTCAGTATGGAGAGGGGCAGCATGATGTGAGGACAGTGTGCAGATTAAATTTCATAATTGAGGAAGGAGTGGTGGGTATGATTTATAAGTAAGGACAGTGTGGTGTTTCTCTTTATTAAGGGGCAGTGTGGCGGTATTAGTATGAAGTGGTGACAGTGTGGTGGGAATATCTCATAGGAGAAGATAGTGTGGAGTAATATTTTTTTCCAGGAAGAACATTTTTTTTCAGGGGCACAGCACAGTGCTTATTTAAAGGCACAGCATTGGTGGTTATTTTTCTTCAGGAACATCAGGCTATGTACACACATTGCAGATTTGGTGCAGAATTTTTCTGCACACACTGGCAAAAAAAAAAAAAAAAAAAAAACATGTGAAAACCAGACGTGGTTTTGATACAGTTTTAGTGTGTTTTTTGGCCATCAAGAAAGTCAATGAACTAAAGCCAATTAGTGAAAAAAAAATGCTGCTTAACGTGACCAAATGGTCCTGCTGCAGGATTTTTCTGCATCAAAATCTGCACCAAAAACCACGTGGAAAAAACGCATCGTGTGCACAGCAAATCTAAAATCCTATAGACTTTGCTGGCTTCAGGAGAGGCATGCAGATTTTGAGGCAGACTTAAAATAAACTGCGTCAAAAACCGCAGTGTGTGCACAGGGCCTTATGACTTATTTTTCAGTGCACCATGGGGAGATGTGTTGCAGGAGACTGTAGACGAGGGAATTCTGTACAGACGAGCTGTAGATGTGAAGTCATTATGGAGTCAGGTACATAAGAGAACAGTGATCGGTGAGTGAATTATCAGAGATTACACATTTACACAGGTTTAGGGAAGAAAAAAAAAAAAAAAAGACCAGAGTGATTTAATATTGGCAGAAAAAAAACCCATCTTTTATTTAATATGCAAATGAAGATGCGTCTGTGCACCATTGGGGTGGTCTGTGCACCATTGGGGTGGTCTGTGCTTCGGTGCACAGTTAAGGCCCAGTCACACACAACGACTTACCAGCGATCCCGACAACGATACGACCGGATAAGGATCACTGGTAAGTCGCTGGTGAAATGTCACACAGTCAGACCTTACCAACGACGCGCGACCTGTATAATGATCTAGGCGGGCATTGGGACCCTGTTAGGAGGTGGTTGGTAGGCATCAGAGATGCATCGTGCCCAGCAGGACATCGCCTTTGAAGAAAATGGTCTGGACCATTCGGTAACGACTAGCGATCTCACAGCAGGGGCGTGATCGCTGGTAGGTGTCACACAACTAGATCGTTGCTACGCCACACAAACTGACTTAGCAACGATCTCGTTAGCGATCTCATTGTGTGTGACGAGGCCTTTATGCCCTAAGTTACATTTTTAAGTCTTTTGTTTTTATTGACAGCACTCCATTAGTAGTGAGTGCTGCCTAAAATCAGCTTGGATTTTACCGCTCTTACCAAGTGAGCGCTGTCAGAGCTGTGGAGTCGGTAAGCCAAACCTTCGACTCAGACTCCTCAATTTCCCTTGCACCGACTCCACGACTCCCACATATATTGCTTATAGTCAAGTGAAAAATTTATTGTAGTACATTGTGAAAATCAGACATTTAATCATTTTTATGATACAATAAATCAAGATATTTAGATAAAATATATTTATTGGAATACAACTTTAGAACACAAAAAACTGTAATAAATTGTAAATGTAATACACTATGTAATATACAGTAGATTACATATATCATATGATATATGTAATCTACTGTATATTACATAGTGTATTACATATTTACAGTTTATTACAGTTGTGTTCTAAAGTTGCATTCCAATATATTTTAAGTTCTAAATATCTTGATTGTATCATAAAAATGATTAAATGTCTGATGTTCACAATGTACTACAATACATTTTTCACTTCACTATAAGCAATATACTGAATGTAATTATTTAGTATGTTTTTGTTGAAAACTGTTTTTTGCTACTTAGTGTATTACATAAAAAAATATATATATAACACTATGTAATAAACTAAGAAGTGGCAAAAAAAAAAAAAACAGTTTTCAACAAAAACATACAACAAATTCATAGACTGCACAAATGTTAAGTGTTTTTCCAAAATAAGACCTCCCCAAAAGTAAGCCCTAGCAGGGATTTTCAGAGAAAGGCTTAAATATAAGCCCTCCCCCGAAAATAAACCCTAGTCTCGGATCAATAATGAAGTGTCCGTGCAGCTAAAACAGTTACAGATACTACAGGACACTTCATTATACACAGCGGCACCCGGCAATTACACTCACCCGATGCTGAGCGGCAGGACCTGCAGTGATCACACACCCGCACACACATCGGATCGCATACACTCACCTCATCCAGAGACACCGATCTCTTCTCGCCGGCAGAACCCTGAGAGCCAGTGTAGTGGAGTGCAAGGAACAGGACCTGCGGCCAGATACGTGACTTGCTCTTATTCCCTGGGGGGGGGGGGAGAGAGAGAGAGACACACAGAGAGAGAGACACAGAGAGAGACACAGAGAGAGAGACACAGAGAGAGAGAGACACAGAGAGAGAGACACAGAG
>NC_134354.1:326700827-326858327 GCF_048569485.1 Anomaloglossus baeobatrachus
ATTAACAGATCACTGCTATACACTGTATATACTGTATATATAAAAAATATATTTATATATTTTTTCAACTAAAATATATTTTTCTACTCTAAAATATATTCTTTTATTTTGTCTTTGACTCACATCTATGTCTCTGATTGTATTTATGTGGAATTCTGATTGAAATTTTATATTTTGTATGATTTTTTTAATAATATTCAAATAAAAATTAATATTTTAAATATTTAGTTTTTTCTATAGCTTCATTGATCTGAGAAATTTAATCAGACTATGGTGTGTAGTGCTTTTGCCTTTGCATCCTTTGGATTTCAGTCAATGAAATTTTACGGTGGCACCACCATCATTCACGGACAAGTGTACCACCGTACATCAAGTTCTATGAGGTAAAAGACCAGAATACAATTAAATGTACAATTTTAATTCATTCCTGGTCTTTTTTAATAATTAAAAATATATTTGTGCTTTCTTTACATCTTATACTCCTTCATATTCACAACTCTACATATTGGATCCTGACTGAGTATGCGAACATTCAACGATTAAATAATGAGCAAAATGAAGGACATAATGAATACTATTGACTGTTTACTCAGAGATATCCACCCATTTGCTCACGCTTTCAAGATGATGAAAGATTTGATTGATCAGCGTGTCTATGACCAGCATAAAATCGAAATATAGATACCAAAGGATAGACAACACGACCCTCACCAATACAACTTGCGAGCAGCCAATAAAGTTGCAGCCGTGTTTGACTCAGATGATGGGGAGCCGCCGAACAAAAGAGACATTGCCGTTCATCCCATTGGGCAGCGAGGACTAAAGAATATTGTGTACCATAGCCCAAACTGTGATCCAATGGTGTATCCACTCCTCTTTCTGTATGGTGAACACGGCTGACAACCTGGAATACGGAAGCAAGGGGGAACTGCAAAAAGGAAAACTCATGAAATGGAGGATGGTGACGATGAAGAACAGGAAGCAGTGGCGTACCGTCAATAGAGGCAGACCACGCCACTGCAACGGGGCCCATGAGGTGGAGGGGCCCGGAGGCAGCTGCCCACTGTGTGTACATTTTCACTTTCTCTTTCATGCCCCCGTGGCGTCACCAAGCAGCTGATTAAGGCCGCTGGGTACCCGCACTCATTCTATTGCTGCAGGCTGGCCGCAATGCAGAGATGCAGTCTCACTCACTGCACACTGTGCGCAGCCTGTGCTGAAGAGGAGGGAGTGGCCAGGCAGCTTCCTCTTCCAGTTAGAGAGCAGTGAGAGATGGTAGGAGAAAAACAGCCAATCAGGAGAAGGCGTGGAGCTTCTTCATTACAGCGCGAGAGAAACAAAGATGAACAGGAAAACAGAGTAGAGACCATAGAAAAGAGAGAAGAGCAAACAAAGCATTAAAAACAGTGAGAAGCAGAGAACAGAAGGAATTGAAAGAGAAAGTGGAGGAGAGGCCAGGAGGACTGACAGGAAGTGCAGCAGTGAGGCCCGGAGTCACTGATGATCTCTCACATCACAGGAGCAGGTGAGTATTATAATGTACAAATGTCTGCCTGTAACACTACAGAAATTGCCTTGTGCTGTGCCATCACTGTGTGTGTGTGTCTGTCTGTCTGTATGTCTGTGTGTGTGTATGTTGCTCCTGTGCTGTGCCATCACTGTGTGTGTGTTGCTCCTGTGCTGTGCCATCACTGTGTGTGTTGCTCCTGTGCCATCTGTGTGTGTGTTGCTCCTGGGCTGTGCCATCACTGTGTGTTGCTCCTGGGCTGTGCCATCACTGTGGGTGTGTGTTGCTCCTGTGCCATCACTGTGTGTGTGTTGCTCCTGTGCCGTGCGTCATCACTGTGTGTGTTGCTCCTGTGCCGTGCCATCACTGTGTGTGTGTGTGTGTGTTGCTCCTGTGCCATCACTGTGTGTGTGTTGCTCATGTGCTGTGCCATCACTGTGTGTGTGTCACTCCTGGGCTGTGCCATCACTGTGGGTGCGTGTGTGTGTGTGTGTGTTGCTCCTGGGTTGTGCCATTACTGTGTGTCTGTGCGAGTTGCTCTTGGGCTGTGCCATCAGTGTGTGTGTGTATTTCTCTTGAGCTGTGCCATCAGTGTGTGTGTGTGTGTGTGTGTTTGTGTGTTATCCCTGTACTTTGTAGAGTTTTACTGTATTTCCTAATGCTATAAACGGGGTCATAATCGTTACCATTATATGGGGGAGACAGATGTGAAAATGTATATATACTTTAGGCCAAGTTCACATATTGCAGATTTTTTGAGGATTTGCAGTGTGAACCCACAGGTCTTGGTGCAGTGGACTCTGCTCAATAACAGGACGATGGTTATATTCACACTATGTGGTGATATTTGGTTATGGAGTGGCAGCATTATTTTGCAATGTATTATTGGCATTGGTATGGTGGGTGCTGTTCAGTAACACTATGTAGTATGTGTTATTTCTAACTATAACCCGCCCGCAGTAATGGGTATGTCACCCTCAGTAATGTGTGCCGGCCCCCAGTAGCATGTATGATGATTATTGTTATTATTTTGTTGTAATTTTTTTTTTTTTTTTTTTATTGGGAGGGGGGGCCATTCAGACTTTTGCTATGGGCCCCCATGATTTCTATGTACGCCCCTGACAGGAAAATATCTGTCACGATGCAGAAGAACAAGAAAAAACCCAGGAATGTGTCGATGAGGGAATACTATGTGTACCGCCTTCAGAATCGACAATCCTTCCACCCGCTGTTAAATTCCGGCACGTTGACACAACAATACATAATTGATGCCTACCTAAAGGTTGAAGCGCAGCGACTGGACTGGAACAGACAAAACCAAAAGAAACTCAGAGTAGAATTATATGTCGGGCTTATGGATTACATCAACAGTAGGGCTGAACAACAAGATCTGAGACCGGGTCGCATTGTCATACTTCCCTCTTCTTTTACCGGTGGAAAACGTGCCATGACATAGAATTACCAAGATGTGATGACTTTGGTAGCAAAATTTGGAAAACCGGATTTATTTATTACATTCACTTGCAACCCAAAGTATGAAGAAATTCAGTCCGGCCTTTTACAACATGAAACAGCTATAGACTGTCCAGATTTGGTATCTACCGTATTCCACTTAAAGCTACAAGAGTTACTAAATTGAATTTCAAAAAAAGAGGTATTACATAGATTCATCTCAATGCTCATAACAGTAATGTTAAGAATGGAATGATTAATAATGCACATTTAATGCATCCATTTACTGTTTCAGGTCTTCCTCATTGCCATATGCTCTTAATTCTGGACGACGAAGACAAGTTTCGAGAAGCTATCGATTGTGACAATGCTGTTTGTGCAGAAATTCCTGACCCGGATATTAACAAGGAGCTTTACGATGTTGTCACCAGCTGCATGATTCATGGGCCCTGTGGAGAACACAATAGAAATTCACTGTGTATGGAAGATGTAAAAGGAATCCGGACATGCTCCAAAACGTTTCCCAAAGACTTTAGCAAAGAAACAAATATTAATGTGGATTATTATCCAGTATACCGCAAACGAAAAGATGGGATTAAGCTCAAGATTAGGGACGTGGAAGTTGACAGCCGCTGGGTTGTACCATACAACCCCTACCTCTCTCAGAAATACAACGCACACATAAATGTGGAATCTGCTCTTCCATCCAGACTGTCAAATATATTTTCAAGTACGTGTACAAAGGACATGATGCAGCCATCGTTCCAGTGAATGAAGCCAGCAACACCGGCACCTACCACTGGGACGAGATTAAGACTTACATCGACACACTATATTCAGCATCGCCTGAAGCAATGTGGCGGCTGAGAAAATGTGAGATGTCTGCACGTTCCCATGCTGTAGAAAGACTTCCGGTACACCTACCTTTGCAAAAGATGAGGATGTCCAGCTCTTCAGGCAAAAAAATCACGTCATTATTTTATCATGCAGACACAAAGAATGACATGACCATCACAACGCGTTTCAGGTGAAAGCACTCACCCTTAATCATGATACTGGATAGATGGTGCTGCAAAGCTTATATGCAAATGCTAATCAGTGTAACAGATGTTTAAATTACTTCAGCACCTTACATGCACGAAATAGGTTTTACCATGAAAAACATTACATACACATACAATTAAAAAACAATGATACAATACAATACAATACAATAAAGTACACATTTTTCAATGGTTTTCTGGATTTGAAGATATATACGTTTATAACCAAACCAGTTGCAGTGCGCCATTCAGTGTGTGCAGATATAACACCTTCAAGTTTAATGCACATACATATGTGCCAATATATCATATTTAAATAAATAAATCTGCACTCAACAAATAGCGCACACCGGAATTTTTTTTACAAACATATTTACTCATGTATATCCCCATGTATATGCACACATATTGCCCTTCTATATATGTGCTCAGTTGTCATACTATGTAAAAGCTTTTTTAAAATTAAAATTATTATTTTTTTAAAATAATTAAAATAAACTTTTGACAATAAAAAATGAGGCTTCTTTCAAAGTATATAAATCCATTTGAGTTCATATATAAGCATTTAGGTACTTTGAAGTGCAGGAAAATCCACATAATATAGATATTAAACTTCCATGTTGGAACTCAAAAGCTTTTACATAGTATGACAACTGAGCACATATATAGAAGGGCAATATGTGTGCATATACATGGGGATATACATGAGTAAATATGTTTGTAAAAAAAATTCCGGTGTGCGCTATTTGTTGAGTGCAGATTTATTTATTTAAATATGATATATTGGCACATATGTATGTGCATTAAACTTGAAGGTGTTATATCTGCACACACTGAATGGCGCACTGCAACTGGTTTGGTTATAAACGTATATATCTTCAAATCCAGAAAACCATTGAAAAATGTGTACTTTATTGTATTGTATTGTATTGTATCATTGTTTTTTAATTGTATATGTATGTAATGTTTTTCATGGTAAAACCTATTTCGTGCATGTAAGGTGCTGAAGTAATTTAAACATCTGTTACACTGATTAGCATTTGCATATAAGCTTTGCAGCACCATCTATCCAGTATCATGATTAAGGGTGAGTGCTTTCACCTGAAACGCGTTGTGCTGGTCATGTCATTCTTTGTGTCTGCATGATAAAATAAAGACGTGATTTTTTTGCCTGAAGAGCTGGACACCCTCATCTTTTGCATTATTTTGGGCTGTGGCAGTGCCTGTCCGTGCTCCAGGACGAAATCAAGACTGAGCTTTTTCCACGGTGAGCTGATTCATACTATTGAACTTTTACTTTCTGCTTATCGGGACTCCCGTGTTTTGCTCTCTATATCAAATTAGCAGACTACTAGTTGGTTTTCTGGATTTTACCCCTCGTGCTCATTCAGCCTTTAACATAAATGGCTGTAGTCAACGTCTGAATAAAGCAAAACTGCTATTTGGAGCCACAGATATCAATGCACCTGCTGTTTTTGCAACAAGCAATGAATCTGTTAAAACACTGCAAAGACTAGCAGAGAAAGAAAATAGAATTTGGTGGAATATAACCACCTTAAAAAATTATGTTGAAAAATCTATTATTCCAAGGGGCTTACGCCTGAAGAAAATTCCTAATACAATTTACTCTGAGAACTTTGTTTCTAAATGGAATGACACGCTATCCTCGTGCTCCTTGAAACTCATGGGCTTGATTATTGAACATGAGGAACTCACACTCAAGGAGACTCAGACAGGCTTGGATGAAGCAAAATCCACACTAAAAACAATCACCTCTGAAGCAGACTACATGGATACGATTAATCGCATACAAGCAGCAGTTGATAAAATTAAATTAAGCATCATGGATATGAAAAAACGCAAGTTAAACAGAGACTTACATGACTATTCAGCTAACCAGGTGTATGAATGGGGCAGATGGGAAAACACCAACAGATGGAAAAGTCCGCGTTCCATACTAAAGACTCCCAGAATAAAATCCAAAGTTTCATTTGGCTCCTCTGATCTGGATACTTCCGTGGGTTACACCACAGATGAATCATCTACTGAATCAACATTTCAACCTTCAATAAACTACTACAGAAAACAAAAGTATTTCAGAGGAAATGCAGAAGAAGAGGTAGGAAACACAAATCCAAAAGGCTATACCCTGCGTCCCAAAAAGACATAGACTCTAATGTAAATTTTGATGTCATTAATTTATCTTCCTGTGACATAACGGCAACACAAAGAGCACTTCTTGCTCTGGGTTTAAATTTTGCACCAACTAATAATTTTGATTTGTTTGGTACATTGTGTGATATTAACAAATTTGTTCGTAATGTTGTGGTAAAAAAACATTTTGTTGGGGATGATACTGTGCAATCCGATGCCAATATAGTTGAACATGAAAATATGTATACAAATTTTAAATTTAAAGAACAAATGGCATTGCTAACATTGGAAGAGTTGGGAGATCAATACAAACTAGAGTCCCCCAATGGTAGAGATTCTGCCCCAGTATTTCCAATCCGGATTTTTATCCGTTAAATGAAAGATGTGAAGCCATAATAAACTTCCAAAAAAATATGGAGAGGGACCTGAGACTGCTACATGAATCTGGCAAAAACAACAATCTCAGTAACTTAAATGTCCAACAGAGAGAGGCACTTTGTCAACTTGAGAAAAATTCAGATATTATAATCAAAAAATCTGACAAAGGGGGATCGGTGGTGATAATGGACAAAGCTGATTATATTGATTGGATGCGCCTTTTGGTGTCTGATACCAACACTTATGTCCCTGTCGCCACTGACCCCACTATTACCATCAATAAGAAAATTCACAAGCTAATCAATGAGGGGGCTTCCCTTGGCTGTTATGACAAAAAATACGCTGAGCGGCTTAAAATTAATGATCCCAGAACACCCATCCTCTATGGGTTACCTAAAACACATAAGGGGAGAATCCACCCCCCATGCGGCCCATAGTATCGGGCATTGGCTCGGTGGGCGAGAGGCTGGGGCAGTGGATTGACTCTGTTTTGCAGCCCCTGGCCCGCCGTGTTCCAGGTTACCTCAGGGACACTATTAGTGTTTTAAATGAAGTTAATGACATAAAGTGGCAAAATACCTATGGCTGGATAACAGCAGATGTCATTTCTCTTTATACTTCAATACCCCAACAAATAGCAATAATGGCAGTCCAACATCACTTGGCAAAATATTCAAATTTTGATAACGAAAAAATTTCCTTCATAGTAGAAGCTATCAGGTTTCTTATGGCGAACAATTATTTTTTGTTTGACTCCCAATTTTTTATTCAAAAAACTGGAGTTTCTATGGGTGCTAAGTATTCCCCGTCAGTCGCTAATTTAGTTATGAGCTGGTGGGAAGAGGTATATATCTATTGTGACAGCAATCCATTTGTGGGATGTGTGGTCTGGTACGGGAGATTCATCGATGATGTCATCATGGTATGGGCGGGCGGTGGGTCTCTCGTATCTGACCTCACTATGTACATAAATAATAATCCTTTCAATCTAAAATTTAAGGTGGATTTTCAACAACACACTGTGAATTTTTTGGACTTACGAATGACGGGTCTTAACACTGGGTTAATAGAAACATGCACCCATAGAAAACAAGTATCAGGAAATACAATTTTGCATGCATCAAGTCACCATCCCTCACATACCATCAAGGCCATACCAGTAGGAGAAATGCAACGAGCGCATAGAAATTGCAACTCTCAGAAAAACCTCCAAACTGAAGTAGACACCATTAATATAAGACTCAAAAAAAGAGGTTATAAAGAATGGATGTTAAATAGAGCACAAAAGGTTGTAAAATCAAAAATTAATTCTACGAAAACCACCACTCAGACCATGACTAAAAAACAACCAATTGCTAATTCAGCTATCACTTTAGCCTTACGATATAGTAATCAGTTTGCGGACATACGAAAGATTTTTTTCCGCAATCTAACTATATTAAAAACAGACACAACCTTGAAAAAAATTCTCAATAATAATTGTAGAGTAGTTGCCAAAAAAGCAATGTCACTGGGAGATAAGTTACCTCCAAGTAACATCAAAAATAAAAATAAACAATCGAATCTTCTAGGCACCAACTGGCTGTCTTTAAAGGGTTTTTACCATTGTGCGAGAAAACAGTGTAAAATGTGCCCATTGACTCCTAAAAAGATCACATCTTTTGAAAACAGTGATGCTATCAGTAGCTATGCGATAAAAACTTTTATAAATTGTAGAAGTTCATATATAGTGTATTTGGCAGAATGCATAACTTGCAAACTAAAATATATTGGAAGTACAAAACGAGAACTGCACACACGCATAAAAGAACATATATACGATGTAATACATAAAAAAACCTCTGGAGGCACATCTCAGTTATCAAAACATTTCATTAACAAACATCAAGGCACATTGGATACTTTGCGGGTGTATGGAATAGAAAAAATACAAAAGTCACATAGAGGGGGTAACATGGAAAAACTTTTGCGTAAGAGAGAGGCCTGGTGGATATTCAAATTAAAAACCACCTTTCCCTGTGGTTTGAATCTCCGCAGGGATCTCATGATTTTCTATTAGGTGATAGAAACTAAAGCCTTGTCTTGCACTGCTTTTGGTGGGTGGGAAAAACAAACTTGTGCCCAATAAATCTATTGCCATATTGTTATAACATTGGTATATTGGCTTCAAAAATTAAAGGGGGAAACAAATATACACCAATGATTATGTTATAATTCAAGAACCCACAGCCAAAGTTGTAACTTGCGTTTTTAATTTACACCACTTGCGATTTATGTGGCTATAGGCGTCACACTTATTTAGTTGTTGTGTGAATTTTTTTTTTCCCTCATTGTTGGAGATACTTGGCTCCCTCTGTGTAGTTGCAACAAATGCTAACTGCAGGGTGTGTTTTAGCCTCTTTGGAACAATTGTTGTAGTTTAACCCTCAATGCTAAAACTGAAAGTCAGTTTACTATATATTTGGCTGTGGTATTTCTCTTCAAGCATATAAATTTACTAAAGTATGTTTCACAGACATCAATTGATAAATTTTTCCTGAGTAGGATGAAACTTATATAACAGATATCAAACCTTCTAGTTTAAACCTAACAGCCCCCACACAATATAAATCGAGTACTAATATAGAAGGGCAGTGTGCATATATACATAGCCAAAACTCTTACTTGTGTTTTTAATTCACACCAAATTTATACCATCTGCGACTTATGTGGTTATATTGCGTTGCATTCAATATGGCGCTTTGTGTTCTACCATAATATAGAATAACAATGTGTTTCTTTCATCGAAGCATAGTTTAAATAACAATTTAACCAAAAAAACAAAAAAAGTTTTTTCAAAATTTTTTTTTTTTTTTTTTTTTCACAAATGCTAACTACAGGGTGTGTTTTAGCCCCTTGGAACAATTGTTGCAGTTTAACCCCTAATGTTAAAGCTGAAGGTCAGCTCATTATATATTTGGCTGTGGTATATATATTTTTTTTATTTTTTGATTTTTTTTTTTTTTTCAAGCATATAAATTTATTAAAGCATGTTTCATAGACATCAATTGATAAAAAAATTTTCCTGAGTAGGGTGAAACTTATATAACACAGATATTAAATCTTCTAGTTCAAACTTAACAGCCCCCACACAATATAAATCGAATACTAATATAGAAGCAGTGTGCATGCATACATAGCCAAAACTCCTACTTGCGTTTTTAATTCACACCAAATTTACACCATCTGCGACTTGTGCGGTTATATTGCGTTACATTCAACATGGCGCTTTGTGTTCTACCATAATATAGAATAACTATGTGTTTCTTTCATTGAAGCATAGTTTAAATAATAATTTAACCAAAAAAAATAAAAAAAGTTTTTCAAAAATTTTTTTTTTTTTTTTTTTTAAATAATTAAAATAAACTTTTGACAATAAAAAATGAGGCTTCTTTCAAAGTATATAAATCCATTTGAGTTCATATATAAGCATTTAGGTACTTCGAAGTGCAGGAAAATCCACATAATATAATATAGATATTAAACTTCCATGTTGGAACTCAAAAGCTTTTACATAGTATGACAACTGAGCACATGTATAGAAGGGCAATATGTGTGCATATACATGGGGATATACATGAGTAAATATGTTTGTAAAAAAAATTCCGGTGTGCGCTATTTGTTGAGTGCAGATTTATTTATTTAAATATGATATATTGGCACATATGTATGTGCATTAAACTTGAAGGTGTTATATCTGCACACACTGAATGGTGCACTGCAACTGGTTTGGTTATAAACGTATATATCTTCAAATCCAGAAAAACATTGAAAAATGTGTACTTTATTGTATTGTATTGTATTGTATTGTATCATTGTTTTTTAATTGTATGTGTATGTAATGTTTTTCATGGTAAAACCTATTTCGTGCATGTAAGGTGCTGAAGTAATTTAAACATCTGTTACACTGATTAGCATTTGCATATAAGCTTTGCAGCACCATCTATCCAGTATCATGATTAAGGGTGAGTGCTTTCACCTGAAACGCGTTGTGCTGGTCATGTCATTCTTTGTGTCTGCATGATAAAATAAAGACGTGATTTTTTTGCCTGAAGAGCTGGACATCCTCATCTTTTGCATTATTTTGGGCTGTGGCAGTGCCTGTCCGTGCTCCAGGACGAAATCAAGACTGAGCTTTTTCCACGGTGAGCTGATTCATACTATTGAACACCTACCTTTCCAACAATCAGTTTACTTTGAGGATGGAGCGGAGCAGCGTTCTCTGGAAAAAGCTCAGCGTGACGGCACAAAACGTACCAAATGGTTCGTTCTAAACCAATCTGATCTTTCAGCACGTCAGTATTTATATCGTGAAATACCCTACCATTATGTCTGGACAAACAAGTTTTGGAAGACAAGAAAAAGAGGTGCGGACAAGATCCTTCCAAGAATGTACTCTGTCTCTCCACAAGATATGGAAAGATATTCCCTGCGCCTACTCCTGATGCATATCAAGGGTAAGTCAAATTCATCTAATTGTACGTTATTAGATCATCCTGACTTTTTTTATAATTTTTAATAATTTTCTTTATGTTGTTTACAGGTGCTACATCATTCGAAGATCTGAGAACAGTGAAAGCACACACATACGAAATTTATAATCTGGCAGCAAGTGCCATGGGATTATTGCATGATGACTAAGAGTGGGACAAAACCATGGAAGAAGCATCTTTATTTACAATGCCCGATGAGCTTCGACAGCTATTTGCTGCAATCTTGAACCACGCCAACATCACAAGTGGACTTGATTTATACAACAAATATAAAAATAACATGATGGAAGACTTCCTCCTAACTCACAGAGAATACATGGCCGAGCAGCAAGCAGTTGCCGATATCCAAGACCACTTACGACAGTTTGCTAAAGATTGCAAAAGTTGTGGACTACCTTAACCATCAGATGCGTATCAAATGTGTGACATTGTTGATGTGGAAAAGGTGAAACATGAATCTGAATGACTGCAGTCTCTGATGAACCTAGAACAATGAAGCGCCTTTGAAGCAATCATAAATGCAGTTAATAGTCCAACCACGTCACAAAAATGCTTTTTTTTATCTCGTCCAGGAGGTTGTGGAAAGACATTCGTGTATAAGGCTTTGACATCTACTATACCCAAGTAGTAGTGGCATTGTAAAAGCAGTTGCTCCTACCGGTTTGGCAGCTACATTACTAAAAGGTCATTTTAATTACGATTACAGAATACTGAAAAACTTAAATTTAAGATGTTTGTATTGAAGATTTTTTTTGTTTTACGCAGGCGGTAAAACAGTCCACTCCGGATTTGGAATTTCAATTTATTTGAATGAGAGCACTGTATCAAGTATTAAAGAAGGAACCTCAGTCTGCCGAAAGCTTCGGGATACTAAGCTTATTATATGGGATGAAATTTCAATGTCTCACGTTCATCTTTTCAATGCCATTGATAGAAGCTGACGTGTTCTCCTTCACAATGAAAAACCTTTTGGTGGGATCCCGTTTGTTGTTGGAGGAGATTTTTGTCAGCAAGCTCCAGTTGTACTTCACGGAAATCGCATTAGTACTGTAGAGACGTGTGTCTAGAGCAGTCCAGTCTGGAAATCCTTCAAGGAACTGAAATTAATCAGGAACATGCAAGTCAATCCTGATGAGGTAGACTTTTGTGAGTGGCTGCTAACTGTTGGATCAGGAGTTGAAAATGGGAATCCGGTGGATTTTGTGAAGCTGAACAAAGACATGCTGACTCAAAACGTCGTGACGAGCATATTTGGGAATAACCTGAACTCTCTCACTCCTGCTGATCTTGCTTCCAGAACAGTACTATGCCCTAAAAAACTGTGACACGCTGACAGTCAATGAACAAGTGTTAAACATGCTTGGAGGTCAGACTAAATCATACTTCAGTGTCGACAAGATTTCATCCTGTGAGACAGAAGAAGAAAAAGCTAAGTACCCAATCGAATTTGTACATTCCCTGACTCCTATGGGCCTCCCTCCTCATATGCTGAACCTTAAGAAAGGCTGCTGTGTCATGCTACTCTGCAATTTAAATCCAAAGAGAGAACTGTGCAATGGTACTCGATTAATCGTAGAAACTCTTGGCACAAATCTCATCGACTGCAGTATTTTTTCTGGGGATCATCGTGGTCAAAAGGTTCTCATTCCAAAAATACCATTGGACACTAGCGAAAATTGCGATATCCCGTTTAATTTAACAAGAAAACAATTCCCACTTCGTCTGGCTTATTCCATGACAATTACAAAATCGCAAGGACAAACATTCGATAAGATTGGCGTTCTCCTACCTGATCCTGTATTCACACAGGATCAATTATACTCTGAATTCTCTAGAGTAACAAGCCGTAAAGGTCTTTCAGTTCAAACTGTACCTGGTAGAAGTCAAGGAAAGATCTTTGAAAATGACAAAAATGACTATACATTTAATTGCATTTACAGAGAAATTTTAACTTCCCGTAATTTATGTTTTGTTATGCAATTTGTTTAGATGCTGGAATAAATAAAAAAACACACATCTTATTGAATCCAGTTTGTTTTCGATTTTACACTGTGAATAAAATGTATCATTAGTATTATTCAGATTTTTGATGATTATTGTTATTAACCCCTTTCTGACAGAGCTAATTTTCACCTTAATGACCAGACCAAATTTTGGAATTCTGACCAGTGTCACTTTGAGGTTATAAAGCGGGCTTTACACGCTACGATATATCTAACAAGATGTTGGCAGGGTCACGTCGTAAGTGACGCACATCCGGCATCGTTAGTGATATCGTAGCATGTGACAGCTACGAGCGAGAAGAAATACTCACCTTCTCGTTTACCGCTGACACGTCGCTCATTTTCTAAAAATCGAACGTCCTGTTGTTCATCGTACCCGGGGCAGCACACATCGCTCCGTGTGACACCCCGGGAATGATGAACACAGCTTACCTGCGTCCCGCCGGCAATGCAGAAGGAAGGAGGTGGGCGGGATGTTTACGTCCCGCTCATCTCTGCCCCTCCGCTTCTATTGGCCGGCCGCTGTGTGACGTCGCTGTGATGCCGAATGTCCCTCCCCCTTCAGGAAGTGGATGCTCGCCGCCCACAGCGAGGTCGTTTGGAAAGTAAGTACGTGTGACCGGGGTTACAGCATTGTGCGACACGGGCAAGAAATTGCCCGTGCCGCAAACGATGGGGGTGGGTGCGATTGCAAATGCGATCGCATGAGAAATTGTAAGGTGTAAAGGAGCCTTAACTCTGGAACGCTTTAAAGGATCCCAGTGATTTTGAGATTGTTTTTTCGTTACATATTGGACATCATGTTAGTACTAAATTTTGGACAATATTTTTTGCGTTTATTTATGAAAAAAATGAATTTTGGCAAAAATGTTGAAAATTTAGCAATTTTCAACTTTTGAATTTGTATACTTTTAAACCATTGAGTTCTGTGACACAAAATAGTTAATAAATTACATTTCCCACATCTCTACTTTACATCAGTGCAATTTTTGAAACAAAAGTTTTTGGGGTTAGGAAGTTATAAGGGTTCAAAGTTCACCAGCAATTTCCAATTTTTTCAACAAAATTTACAAAATCTTTTTTTAGGGACCACATCACATTTAAAGTTACTTTGAGAGTCCTAGGTGACAGAAAACACCCAAAAGTGACGCCATTCTAAAAACTGCACCCCTCAAGGTACTCAAAATCACACCCAAAAAGTTTATTAACCCTTCAGGTGCTTCACAGGAACTAAAGCAATGTGGAATGAAAAAAAAAATATATATATATATATATATATTTTACCTAAAAATGTTGCTCTATCGCCAATTTATTCAGTTCTAAAAGAAATAACACAACAAAATGGAACCCAAAATTTATTCCCCAGTTTCTCTTGAGTGCTTTTATACTCCACATGTGGTCAGAAACCTCTGTTTGGACAAATGGGAGGGCCCGGAACAGAAGAAGCAATATTTGAATTTTGGAAAGCAAATTTGGCTGAAATAGATTGTGGGTACCATGTTCTATTTGGAGTACCCCTAAGGTACCTAAACAGCAGAAACCCCCACAAGTGGCTGTATTCTGGAAACTAGACCATTCAAGGATTTCATCTAGGGGAATAGTGAGCATTTTGAACCCACAGATAGCTCTCACAGAATTTGATAACCTTATGCCGTCATATTGAAAATTTTCATTTTTTTCACAAAAATGTTGCTTTAGCACCAAATTTCTCACTTTTTCAACAGGTAATCCCAAAAATTGGACATCACAGTTTGTTACCCACTTTCTTATGAGTGTGGTGATACCCCACATGTAGTCAGAAACTTCTGTTTGGAGGACTTGCAACAAAAGGAGCAATATTTGAATTTTGGAAAGCAAATTTGGCTAAAAAAGATTGTGGGCACCATGTTGAATTTTTAGGGCTCCTAAGGTACCTAGACAGCAGAAACCCAGCACAACTGATCCCATTTTGGAAACTAGACCCCTCAAGGAATTTATCTAAATGTTTGGTGAGAATTTTGAACCCCCGGAAGCTTCACAGAATTTTATAATGTTGAGCCGTGAAAATAAAAAAAATAAAGTTTTACCACAAAATTGTTACTTCAACCAAGTAGCTTTATTTCACAAGGGTATCAGGAAAAAATGCACCATTGGAAATCAACTGTTTAGGTGCACGGTGGGGCTCGGAAGGGAAGGAGCGCCTTGACTGCAAAATTAACTGGAATCATTAGTGAACGCCATGTCGCATTTGGAGAGCCCCTGAGGTGCCTAAACAGTGGAGCTCCCCCACAAGAGACCCCATTCTGGAAACTAGACCCCTCAAGTATTTTATTCAGGGGTATAGTGAGCATTTTGAACCCACAGTTACATAGTTACTGAGGTTGAAAAAAGACCTAAGTCCATCTAGTTCAACCTTCCTCCACCAATTCTACATTTTGTCCCTAAGTCACTTATAACCAACAATGTTGTGTGTACTGAGGAAATCATCCAGCCCTATTTTAAAAGCTGTTATAGTATCTGCCATTACTACCTCTTGTGGTAGGGCATTTCACATTCTGACTGCTCTAACTGTAAAGAACCCTTTCCTATTTAACTGCCGAAATCGCTTTTCTTCCACTCGCAGTGTATGCCACCTGGTCCTTAGTATTGTCTTTGGAAGAAATAAGTCATGTGCCAGTCCTTTATATTGACCACACATGTATTTATACAAATAAATGAGATCTCCTCTGAGACGTCTTTTTCCTAAGCTAAACATATCTAACTTTTTCAACCTGTCATCATATGGGAGGCCTTCCTTCCTTGTAATAGTCTAGTTAGCCGTCTTTGAACTGACTAACTTCTGAATGTCCTTTTTTAAAATGTGGAGCCAAAACCTGGATCCCATATACCAGATGTGGCCTTGCAAGTGATTTATAGAGGGGTAACAATACATTGGGATCTAATCTCTGTTTTTATACACCCTAAAATCATGTTTGCTTTAGCAGTTGCTGCTTGACATTGAGTACTGTTGCTCAGCTTATTTGAAATAAGAATACCCAAGTCCTAATATTGTGCCATCAAGGTCAGTTTTTAATATCCTACATAGTTTAATGTCATCAGCAAAGACTGACACTTTGCTATCAATCCCATCCACAAAGTCATTAATAAAGAGATTAAAAAGAATCAGTCCTAGCACCCCACTGCTGACTATAGCCCATTTAGAGAATGCACCATTTATGACTACTCTTTGTTTCCTATCTTTTAGATAATTCCTTACCCAGTTGCATATAGTTTCCCCTAGTCCTTGCTTCTAGAGCTTTAGTATAAGGCTATTATATGGTACAGTATCAAATGCCTTTGCAAAGTCCAAATAAATCACATCAGCTGCATTACCAATATCTAGGTTTGTACTTACCCCCTCATAGAACCCCAACTGGTTGGTTAGACAGAGACTTATCTTTCATGAATCCATGCTGTCTGTCAGTTATATTATTTTCTGCAATATATTTCTGAATGTCATCCCTTAAAATGCCCTCAAAAACTTTGCATACTACTCATGTCAGGCTTACTGGACGGTAGTTGCCTGGATCTACCCTCTTACCTTTCTTAAATATTGGTACCACATCAGCAATCCTCCAATCCTGAGGCACCAACCCTGTTACAAGCGAGTCTAAAAAGATGAGATACAGCGGTCTGTCGATTTCGGAGCTAAATTCCCTCAATATTCGTGGATGAATGCCATCTGGCCCGGGGGATTTGTCAATGTTTAATTTACTCAGACACAGGCGTACTTCTTCTTGTGTTAAGTAAATTATATCGGGTGGTGAACTTTAATTTTTCACTTGTTGAATGATCCTTGGTACAGTCAGTTCCTTGGTGAACACTGATGAGAAGTGCCTATTTAGTATCTCAGTCTTTGGTTTGTCCTCTATAACTAACTTGTTATTATAGTTTAAGGGGCCGATACTATCCTTTGTGTTCCTTTTGGCATTAATGTATTTATAAAACATTTTGGGATTTATTGTAATGTCATTGGCGATTTTTGTTTCAGTAGCTAATTTTGCTTGCTTGATTTCTTTTTTGCATTCCTATTGATATCTTTATACTTCTGAAATGCTATTTCTGTATTCTCAGCCTTCAAGATTTTAAACGCCCTTTGTTTTTGTTTTATTATACTTTGTACTGTCTTATTTATCCAAAGTGGTTTCTTTTTATCTCCTCTCGTCGGTTCATCTACCATCTGAGAGAGGAAATTGTTTTGAATTGTGGATAAGAACTTACAAACTTTTAGCATAACCAGAAGATTCTATGTCTCACTGTATGTCTGGATAGTTGAAATCACCCATAATAAGAACCCGATTATTATTATTATTATTTGCTGCTTTTTCAATTTGTTGCAGCATTTCAGCCTCTACCTCTTCAGGTATGTTAGGAGGCTTATAGCAAACTCCAATTACCATTTTTCCATTATTCCCCTCCCCATGTACATTTACCCATATTGACTCTACATTGTTGCAGTTCCCCCCAATGTCATCATTCAACACAGGTTTTAGGTTAGATTTGATAAATATACACACCCCACCACTTTTTTTGTCTTTCCTGTCCTTCCTGAATGTAGTATAACCCTGTATGTTTGTCACCCAGTCATGGCTTTCATCCAGCCAGGTTTCAGTAATGCCCACCACATCATAATCCATGGTCGACATAAGAGTCTCCAATTCATTCATTTTGTTTGCAACCGATTCATTCATTTTGTTTGCAAGACTTCTTGCATTTGCCAGTAGACATTTAATAATATTAACACATTTATTACTCCTAAACTCCCTACGTTCCTTGCATGTCCCAGCCCCCCCCATCCTTCATTGACCCCTACTGTCTCACTGTCTCTATCTGCCCTATCTATTCCCTTATTTGCTCCACTACCCTCCCTCCCTCCCCCCAGATCCTAGATTAAAAGCTCCTCCATCCGTGTGACCATTTTCTCCTCCAGCACAGCTGCACCCTCACTATTGAAGTGCAGCCTGTCCTTACCGTAGAGCCTGTAGCCGACTGAGAAGTTAGCCCAGTTCTCCATGAACCCAAACCCTTCCTTCCTGTACCAAATTCTAAGCCATGTATTTATCTCCCTAAGCTCTCACTGTCTTTCTAGTGACACTCGTGGCACCGGTAGTATTTCTGAAACCACCTTGGAGGTCCTGCAGATCAGCTTCTCTCCTAATTCCCTGTAATTATTTTTAAGGACCTTCCACCTGCCTCTAATGCGAGCGTCACACAGGTCGATAAATTGTGCGATCACACCCGCCCCCGTCATTTGTGCATCACGGGAAATTAGTTGCCTGTGGCGCACAAAGTCGTTAACCACCTATCACACGTACTTACCTCCCGGGCGACGTCGCTGTGGGCGGCAAACATCCTCTTCCTGAAGGGGGAGGGACGTTCGGCGTCACAGCGACGTCACATGGCAGCCGGCCAATAGAAGTGGAGGGGCGGAGATGAGCGGGACGTAAACATCCCGCCCACCTTTTTACTTCCGCATTGCTGGCGGGACACAGGTAAGCTGTGTTCGTCGCTCCCGGGGTGTCACACGGAGCGATGTGTGCTGCCACGGGAGTGACGAACAACCAGAGCACAGAAGGAGGGACGATATTATGAAAATGAACGATGTGTCAACGATGAACGAGAAGGTGAGTATTTCTGCTCGTTCATAGGTGTCACACGGTACGATATCTCTGACGATGCTGGATGTGCGTCACTAATGACATGACCCCGACGACATATCGCCAGATATATCGTACCGTGTGACGCCCGCATAACTTTGTCATTAGTACCAATGTGCACCATGACCACTGGGTTTTCCCCAGCCCCACCCAGCAATCTGTCTATCCGATCCGCAATATGCTGAACCCGAGCACCCGGCAGACAACACACTTTTCGGCATTCACGGTCTCGGCGACAGATGACCCTGTCTGACCACCTAATTATAGAGTCCCCTACCACCAACATCTGTCTGGGCTTTGCTATCTCCCTCCTTCCCACAGCAGTAGTTATCCTGGTTTACATCCTGCTGTAGTCATCCGAGTTCTGGCCCTTCATTCCTAATATCAGCCAAACAGGCATATTTACTAGGTTGTGCCAGATTAGGACTAGGCTCCCTGTCACTTTTCCCCCTACCTCTTCTTCTAACTGTTACCCAGCTACCTACTTCTGGATCCTGACCTTCCCCATTTCCACCTTCCGCCATACCACTGGCCCCAGCCAGAGAAAGGTCAGTGAGCTCTAAACTCCTCTCCAGGTTTGCAATGCTCCTGAGTGTTGCAAGCTGCTTATTTAGATCAGTTACCTGGGCTTCCAAATATGCAACATACTTGCATCGAGTGCAGACATACTCACCCTTGAACGGCTGTTCAAGGCATGCATACATTACATACGACAAGATACACACCTGGTAGCAGTCCATGGAGCCGCTATTAAATGGGGATAAACAGTACAGAAAAAGTAGAACCCCCCCCCAAAAAAAAATCCCCAAAAAACAATGGGAATTCTTCACAGAATTTGATAACCTTAGGTCAGGGTTCCCCAACTCCAGTCCTCGAGGGCCGTCAATATTGCATGTTTTCAGGATTTCCTTAGCATTGCATGGGTGTTGGAATCATCAACTGTGCAGGTGATTAAATTATCACCTGTGCAATACTAAGGAAATCCTGAAAACATGCACTGTTGGCGGCCCTTGAGGACTGGAATTGGGGACCCATGCCTTAGGTCCTCATATTGAACATTTTTATTTTTTCACAAAAATGTTGATTTAGCACAAAATGTCTCACTATTTTTAAGAGAAAACACCAAAAAGTGGACCCCATACTTTGTTATCCAATTTCTTATGAGCGCAAGGATACCCCACATGTGGCCAAAAACCTCTGTTTGGACAAACAGGAAGGCTTGGAATGGAAGGCGCACGATTTGAATTTTGGAAAAGCTGAAATAAATTGCGAGCACCATGTCGCATTTACAGGGCCCCTAGGGCCTAGGGTACCTATACATCAGAATCCCCCCCCCCAAGTGACCCCAATTTGGAAACTAGACCCCTCAAGTGTTTTATTTAGGGGTAGAGTGAGCATTTTGAAACCCCCCCAGGGGCATCACAAAAATGTTGCTCTAGCAGCAAATTTCTCACTTTTATGCTATGTGCCCACAATCCAGTGACACCGTGTCTAGTACACAGTGCCAGCCCTCCTGTTGTCCACGGGAGAATGCAGCTGCCCGTGACCATGACCCAGGTTCGGGCCTCTGCTGACATTAGCTCTATTCTCTCCGCAGAGAACTCTCTTCTCCGCAGCAGAAATTGACATGCTTCAGCACCAGATGTCAGTTTATGCTGTGGAGAAAATAAGCACAGTGGGCACGGTATTTAGAAAAATCCTTCCACTGTGCTTTTACTGTGCAATGCAGCATTTTAGACGCAGTGAAAACACAGCGTCCAAAACATTTGAATCCCTAATCGGGGGCACACAGCCTAAAATGCTAGGAAGGATGGATAGATAGACAGACGTCAAACACATGTATGATGTCCCACCCCCCTACATATTCTAAGTTGGTACCCTTTAGTGACTTTCATATAACACTAAAGGGTGCCTAGCCTTGTATTTAGTCAAGAAAATAAATAATTTAAAAAAAAAAAAAAAACCTGACGTGGGGTCCCCCCAACTTTTAATAGCCAGCTAGGGTAAAGCAGACGGCTGTAGCCTGCAAACCACAGCTGGCAGCTTTACCTTGGTTGGGGATCCAACTTGGAGGGCAACCCAGGCTCTTTTTTTTTTAATTATTTATAAATAAATAATTAAAAAAAAAAAAAAAGTGGGGTCCTCCCCAAATTGGTTCAGCAGCCAAGTAAAGCAAACAGCTGTGATCTGGTACTCTCAGGGTGGGAAGGTCCATAGTTACTGGCCCTTCCCAGCCTAAAAATAGCAGGCCGCAGCCGCCCCAGAAGTGGCGCATCCATTAGACGCGCCAATCCTGGTGCTTCACCCCGGCTCATCCCGTTGCCCTGGTGCGGTGGCAAAGGGGGTAATAAATGGGGTTGATATCAGATGTGTAATGTCACCTGGCCTCAAGCCCAGCAGTTAGTAGTGATGTCATGGCGTCTATCAGATACCCGACATCACAACTGTCAGTAATAAAAAAAAAAAAAATTATTTGTAAAAGCACTCCCCAAAACATTCCATCTTTCACCAATTTGTTGTAAAGAAAAAAAGAAAATCTGGTCCCCTGTAATCCATTTTGGAGGTTCCACGACGACTCTGGGCCTTGTAGAATATGGGGGGCATGCTCAGGGAACGTATCCCCCATTTTCTAGGAGTGCAGACCCTCCATGTGAGGAGCGTGGGTGCAAAGAATCTGCACCCACTCTCCCCGGGTCTACAGCAGCAGACTGCGTGCAGCCACTACAGCTCTCAAAGCAGGAAGCTGAGCTGACAGCCGCTCTCTGCGCAAGCGGCAGCGTTTATTGTGAAGGAGAACGGATCGCGGGAGATCAACGCTGCAACAGATACAGGGGACACCGGAGAGCACAGGTGGGGTATGGGGGGTGACTTAGCTGGACCCAGGGAGGAGTTTTCTGTCGCATGTGTCATGGCACATCAGAGGAAGAGGGTGAATGTGGGCGGGTGTGCTGGTGTGCGTGCCGCCATCTTGGATTATCAGGAAAGGGTTGGGGTCGGGGGGGTACTTTGGCGACATCGGGGCATCGGAGGGGACCGGGGGAGGAGATTTATCTCCAGGCTGACATGTTTGATCATGCCAGGGGAGAAAAAAAATCATTTTTTACCGGCGATATCATTTACTGTAACGTGATCATCGGTATACGGTGTATACTAGTGATTATGTGACCGAGGACCAGAAAAACCGGCCTGAATCATTTTCTCCAGGGTCTCAGCTACCCCCGGTAGCTGAAATCCCAGAGATTTTCAGTCTCTGGGGGGCGCTACAGTGTTTTTTTGGCATGACGTCTTAAAGCGTCGGAACAGAATAAGTACCCTGTTTTTCCGACATTTTAAGTCGTATGGCCGTCGTTATGAGGTTAACGTAATTTTAATTTAATTTACCACCTGCGTAAGCGCTACTGAATGTTGTCATTATTAACTTTAGTTTAATCACCAGCAGCGTTAATTAGATAGCAATGAGCGTGCCGAGCGTTAGCTGGCTGGAAACAGCTAGTATATACAGTATATATATATATATATATATATACACACATACATACTTACATACACACACACACACACACACACACACAATCCTTTTTCCCCTTCATCTTGTTATACATCGAAACAAAGTTTTATTTACAGGGTGGTCCAAAAGTAAATGGACAGAAAATGATAACAATTTGCTCTAACGGTTTCAGCATTTTGAGATGTACAATACTCTTTTTCTCATTTTCTTTGATCTGTATTTTTGCCTTTATGGGTTATCTGAATTGTATGATAATTGGATCTGTGAAACTAACTCAGTTGCCCTTAGCAACCAATTAGATTCAACCTTTCATTTTCCAAAGAGTCTGTGAAGAATGAAAAGTGGCTAGCTGAGTCAGTTTCACTTTACACTATCCACCTACTATTGGACCACCCTGTGTGTATGTATATATATATATATATATATATATATATATATATATATATATATATATATATATATAAAATAGAACAGTCGCACACTGCAAAACCACAAAAATACTCTACTTAATAAAAAAAATTTTTTGGAGGTATTAGTTAATTGCGGCTAGTTGCAAAGCCTTTAGATACAGTGAAAGTTCAGCACACACTAGGCTTTTGCATAGACAGACCCGCCTTTTGTCAGTTCTCGGGTCTTTTTGGAACCAGCCACTGCACTTCGAGTAGTCTGCGCAGAGCGCTGAGCGGGACTTATCCTCGCTCTCCTTTTCACCTGTTGTGTGGCGCAGCTTCAATTTCTGTGGTAGCTCGCGCCTATTTAAAAAAAATGAGCAACGCCGTTTAATTACAATGACTATGGCAGTTCTGTGCGCACTTTACATAGCCGATAAAGTCTTTTTAGGCACACATTGTTGGTTTTTTAAGTACGATCCTGTTTGTGACGCCAATTGAGTCAACCATCAGGGTTTTCGTTAGGGGGGTACTCTGGCGCCGGGACTACGGATACTTTACTCTCGATGGGGTTATCACAGGTGGTCAGTCCCGGCTTCGTGCCCTGGGTGCTCACTCTGCAGCTGTGGAATGGGGTACAGGGATGAATTTGGGGAAATACGTGACGCCACCTGTGGTGTCTGGTAAGCGGGTTATACCAGCACTGCCCGTGGCCGACCTCTGAGGCGACTGTGACGGCAGCTTAAGATCTCTCAGCCGCCACATTGCTTCAGGCGATGCTGAATATAGTGTGTCGATGTAAGTCTTAATCTCGTCCCAGTGGTAGGTGCCGGTGTTGCTGGCTTCATTCACTGGAACGATGGCTGCATCATGTCCTTTGTACACGTACTTGAAAATATATTTGACAGTCTGGATAGAAGAGCAGATTTCCACATTTATGTGTGCATTGTATTTCTGAGAGAGGTAGGGGTTGTATGGTACAACCCAGCGACTGTCAACTTCCACGTCCCTAATCTTGAGCTTAATCCCATCTTTTCGTTTGCGGTATACTGGATAATAATCCACATTAATATTTGTTTCTTTGCTAAAGTCTTTGGGAAACGTTTTGGAGCATTTCCGGATTCCTTTTACATCTTCCATACACAGTGAATTTCTATTGTGTTCTCCACAGGGCCCATGAATCATGCAGCTGGTGACAACATCGTAAAGCTCCTTGTTAATATCCGGGTCAGGAATTTCTGCACAAACAGTATTGTCACAATCGATAGCTTCTCGAAACTTGTCTTCGTCGTCCAGAATTAAGAGCATATGGCAATGACGAAGACCTGAAACAGTAAATGGATGCATTAAATGTGCATTATTAATCATTCCATTCTTAACATTACTGTTATGAGCATTGAGATGAATCTATGTAATACCTCTTTTTTTGAAATTCAATTTAGTAACTCTTGTAGCTTTAAGTGGAATACGGTAGATACCAAATCTGGACAGTCTATAGCTGTTTCATGTTGTAAAAGGCCGGACTGAATTTCTTCATACTTTGGGTTGCAAGTGAATGTAATAATTAAATCCGGTTTTCCAAATTTTGCTACCAAAGTCATCACATCTTGGTAATTCTATGTCATGGCACGTTTTCCACCGGTAAAAGAAGAGGGAAGTATGACAATGCGACCCGGTCTCAGATCTTGTTGTTCAGCCCTACTGTTGATATAATCCATAAGCCCGACATATAATTCTACTCTGAGTTTCTTTTGTTTTTGTCTGTTCCAGTCCAGTCTCTGCGCTTCAACCTTTAGGTAGGCATCAATTATGTATTGTTATGTCAACGTGCCGGAATGTAACATCGGGTTGAAGGATTGTCGATTCTGAAGGTGGTACACATAGTATTCCCTCATCGACACATTCCTGTTTTTTTTTCTTGTTCTCCTACATCGTGACAGATATCTTCCTGTCAGGGGCGTACATAGAAATCATGGGGGCCCATAGCAAAAGTCTGAATGGCCCCCCCCCAATAAAAAAAAAAATTACAACAAAATAATAACATAATAATCATCATACAGTCATGGCCAAAAGTTTTGAGAATGACACCAAAATTATATTTTCACATGATCTGTTGCCCTCTGGTTTTTAATTGTGTTTGTCTGATGTTTACATCACATACAGAAATATAATTGCAATCATATTATGAGTACCAAAAGGTTATATTGACAGTTAGAATGAGTTAATGCAGCAAGTCAATATTTGCAGTGTTGACCCTTCTTCAGGACCTCTGCAATTCTCCCTGGCATGCTCTCAATCAACTTCTGGACCAAATCCTGACTGATAGCTGTCCATTCTTGCATAAGCAATGCTTGCATTTTGCCAGAATTTGTTGGTTTTTGTTTGTCCACCCGTCTCTTGATGATTGCCCACAAGTTCTCAATGGGATTAAGATCTGGGGAGTTTCCAGGCCATGGACCCAAAATCTCTATGTTTTGTTCCATGAGCCATTTAGTGATCACCTTTGCTTTATGGCAAGGTGCTCCATTATGCTGGAAAAGGCATTGTTGGGCACCAAACTGCTCTTGGACAGCTGGGAGAAGTTGCTCTTGGAGGACATTCTGGTACCATTCTTTATTAATGGCTGTGTTTTTAGGCAAGACTGTGAGTGAGCCGATTCCCTTGGCTGAGAAGCAACCCCACACATGAATCGTTTCAGGATGCTTAACAGTTGTCATGAGACAAGACTGGTGGTATCGCTCACCTCTTCTTCTCCTAATAAGCTGTTTTCCAGATGTCCAAAACAATCGAAAAGGGGATTCATCTGAGAAAATGACTTTACCCCAGTCCTCAGCAGTCCACTCCCTGTACCTTTTGCAGAATATCAGTCGGTCCCTGATGTTTTTTCAGGAGAGAAGTGGCTTCTTTGCTGCCCTCCTTGAAACCAGGCCTTGCGCAAAGAGTCTCCGCCTCACAGTGCATGCAGAAGCACTCACAGCACCCTGCTGCCATTGCTAAGCTAGCTCGGCACTGCTGGTAGTCCGATCCCGCAGCTGAAACAGTTTAAAGATACGGTCCTGGCATTTGCTGGTCCTTCTTGGGCGCCCTGGAGCCTTTTTGGCAACAATGGAAGCTCTCTCCTTGAAGTTCTTGATGATGAGATAGATTGTTGACGGAGGTGCAATCTTTGTAGCTGCGATACTCTTCCCTGTTAGGCCATTTTTGTGCAGATCAATGATGGCTACTCGTGTTTCTTTAGAGATAACCATAGTTAACTGAAGAGAAACAATGATACCATACACCAGCCTCCTTTTAAAGTGTCCAGTGGTGTCATTCTTACTTAATCATGACTGATTGATCGCCAGCCCTGTCCTCATCAACACCCACACCTGTGTTTATGGAACAATCACTAAAACAATGTTAGCTGCTCCTTTTAAGGCAGGAATGCAATGATGTTGAAAGGTGTTTTGTGGGTTAAAGTTTATTTTTTTTAGCCAATATTGACTTTGCAAGTAATTGCTGTTAAGCTGATCACTCTTTATGACATTCTGGAGTATATGCAAATTTCCATTAGAAAAACCTAAGCAGTAGACTTTGTAAAAATTAATATTTGTAGCATTCTCAAAACTTTTGGCCATGACTGAACATGCTACTGGGGGCCGGCACACATTACTGAGGGTGACATACACATTACTGTGGGCGGGTTATAGTTAGAAATAACATATACTACATAGTGTTACTGAACAGCACCCACCATACCAATGCCAATAATACATTGCAAAATAATGCCGCCACTCCATAACCAAATATCACCACATAGTGTGAATATAACCATCGTCCTGTTATTGAGCAGAGTCCACTGCACCAAGACCTGTGGGTTCACACTGCAAATCCTCAAAAAATCTGCAATATGTGAACTTGGCCTAAAGTATATATAAATTTTCACATCTGTCTCCCCCATATAATGGTAACGATTATGACCCCATTTATAGCATTAGGAAATACAGTAAAACTCTACAAAGTACAGGGATAACACACACACACACTGATGGCACAGCTCAAAAGCAATACACGCACACACACAGTCTGCCGAAAGCTTCGGGATACTAAGCTTATTATATGGGATGAAATTTCAATGTCTCACGTTCATCTTTTCAATGCCATTGATAGAAGCTTACGTGTTCTCCTTCACAATGAAGAACCTTTTGGTGGGATCCCGTTTGTTGTTGGAGGAGATTTTTGTCAGCAAGCTCCAGTTGTACTTCACGGAAATCGCATTAGTATTGTAGAGACGTATGTCTAGAGCAGTCCAGTCTAGAAATCCTTCAAGGAACTGAAATTAATCAGGAACATGCAAGTCAATCCTGATGAGGTAGACTTTTGTGAGTGGCTGCTAACTGTTGGATCACGAGTTGAAAATGGGAATCCGTTGGATTTTGTGAAGCTGAACAAAGACATGCTGACTCAAAACGTCGTGACGAGCATATTTGGGAATAATCTGAACTCTCTCACTCCTGCTGATCTTGCTTCCAGAACAGTACTATGCCCTAAAAAACTGTGACACGCTGACAGTCAATGAACAAGTGTTAAACATGCTTGGAGGTCAGACTAAATCATACTTCAGTGTCGACAAGATTTCATCCTGTGAGACAGAATAAGAAAAAGCTCAGTACCCAATCGAATTTGTACATTCCCTGACTCCTATGGGCCTCCCTCCTCATATGCTGAACCTTAAGAAAGGCTGCTGTGTCATGCTACTCTGCAATTTAAATCCAAAGAGAGAACTGGGCAATGGTACTCGATTAATCGTAGAAACTTTTGGCACAAATCTCATCGACTGCAGTATTTTTTCTGGGGATCATCGTGGTCAAAAGGTTCTCATTCCAAAAATACCATTGGACACTAGCGAAAATTGCGATATCCCGTTTAAGTTAACAAGAAAACAATTCCCACTTCGTCTGGCTTATTCCATGACAATTACAAAATCGCAAGGACAAACATTCGATAAGATTGGCGTTCTCCTACCTGATCCTGTATTCACACATGATCAATTATACACTGAATGCTCTAGAGCAGTGATGGCGAACCTATGGCACGCGTGCCACCAGGGGCACGAAGAGCCCATTCTGCTGGCACGCGCGCTGTGTCCTCATCCTGCCGCTTTGATCTGCTGGTGCAGTCGCGCCGGCAGATCAAAGCTGTGTTGGAGCGGAGGAGACATTTCTCCTCGCTCTGACACTCCTCCTCCCCCAGGCTGCAGGTGTGTTGCCTAGGAGACGGAGGAGCGTCAGTGAGCGGCGCCGGCATAATGACGTCTTCTGGCCGAGTGGGAACTGAGGACTCAGCGGTGCGCAGCGGTGGAACTCGTGCTAGGAGGTAAGTTGTATGGTGTGATTTTTTTTTTTTTTTATAACTCATGTGCGGCTGTGCCAAGTTGGGGATGGGGGGGGCCAGTGCCAGCACCAGCATGGGGTAGGGGAAAACACACATGCCAGCATGGGGTGGGTGAGAACACACATGCCAGCATGGGGGGGAGAACACACATGCCAGCATGGGGTGGGAGAGAACACACATGACAGCAAAGGGGGGAGAATACACATGCCAGCAAGGGGGGGAAACACACATGCCAGCATGGGGGGGAAACATGCATGCCAGCATGGGGGGGACATACATGCCAGGATGGGGAACAATGCATGCCAGGATGGGGAACAATGCATGCCAGGATGGGGAACAATGCATGCCAGGATGGGGAACAATGCATGCCAGGATGGGGGAAACATGCATGGCAGGATGGGGAAAATATACATGCCAAGATGGAGGAAACATATATGCCAGAATGGAGGAAACATGCATGCCAGGATGGAGGAAACATGCATGGCAGGATGGGGAAAACATGCATGCCAGGATGGGGAAAACATACATGCCAAGATGGAGGAAACATGCATGGCGGGATGGGGAAAACATGCATGCCAGGATAGGGAAACATGCATGCCAGGATGGGCAAAACATACATGCCAAGATGGAGGAAACATGCATGCTGGGATGGAGGAAACATGCATGCCAGGATGGAGGAAACATGCATGCCAGGATGGGGAAAACAGACCAGACCAAATTTTGGAATTCTGACCAGTGTCACTTTGAGGTTATAAAGCAGGCTTTACACGCTACGATATATCTAACGAAATGTTGGCGGGGTCACGTCGTAAGTGACGCACATCCAGCATCGTTAGTGATATCATAGCGTGTGACAGCTACGAGCAAGCAGAAATACTCACCTTCTCGTTTATTGCTGACACGTCGCTCATTTTCTAAAAATCGAACGTCCTGTTGTTCATCGTACCCGGGGCAGCACACATCGCTCCGTGTGACACCCCGGGAATGATGAACACAGCTTACCTGCGTCCCGCCGGCAATGCAGAAGGAAGGAGGTGGGCGGGATGTTTACGTCCCGCTCATCTCCGCCTATCCGCTTCTATTGGCCGGCCGCTGTGTGACGTCGCTGTGATGCCGAATGTCCCTCCCCCTTCAGGAAGTGGATGCTCGCCACCCACAGCGAGGTCGTTTGGAAGGTAAGTACGTGTGACGGGGGGTTACAGCATTGTGCGACACGGGCAAGAAATTGCCCGTGCCGCAAACGATAGGGGTGGGTGCGATCGCAAATGCGATCGCACGAGAAATTGTAAGGTGTAAAGGAGCCTTAACTCTGGAACGCTTCAAAGGATCCCAGTGATTTTGAGATTGTTTTTTCGTTACATATTGGACATCATGTTAGTACTAAATTTTGGACAATATTTTTTGCGTTTATTTATGAAAAAAATGAATTTTGGCAAAAATGTTGAAAATTTAGCAATTTTCAACTTTTGAATTTGTATAGTGTTAAACCATTGAGTTCTGTGACACAAAATAGTTAATAAATTACATTTCCCACATCTCTACTTTACATCAGTGCAATTTTTATAACAAAAGTTTTTGGGGTTAGGAAGTTATAAGGGTTCAAAGTTCACCAGCAATTTCCAATTTTTTCAACAAAATTTACAAAATCTTTTTTTAGGGACCACATCACATTTGAAGTTACTTTGAGAGTCCTAGGTGACAGAAAACACCCAAAAGTGATGCCATTCTAAAAACTGCACCCCTCAAGGTACTCAAAATCACACCCAAGAAGTTTATTAACCCTTCAGGTGCTTCACAGGAATGAAAGCAATGTGGAATAAAAAAAAAAAATATATATATTTTACCTAAAAATGTTGCTCTATCGCCAATTTATTCAGTTTTAAAAGAAATAACACAACAAAATGGAACCCAAAATTTGTTCCCCAGTTTCTCCTGAGCACGTTTATACCCTACATGTGGTCAGAAACCTCTGTTTGGACAAATGGGAGGGCCCGGAACAGAAGAAGCAATATTTGAATTTTGGAAAGCAAATTTGGCTGAAATAGATTGTGGGTACCATATTCTATTTGGAGTACCCCTAAGGTACCTAAACAGCAGAAACCCCCACAAGTGGCTGTATTTTGGAAACTAGACCATTCAAGGATTTCATCTAGGGGAATAGTGAGCATTTTGAACCCACAGATAGCTCTCACAGAATTTGATAACCTTATGCCGTCATATTGAAAATTTTCATTTTTTTCACAAAAATGTTGCTTTAGCACCAAATTTCTCACTTTTTCAACAGGTAATCCCAAAAATTGGACATCACAGTTTGTTACCCACTTTCTTATGAGTGCGGTGATACCCCACATATAGTCAGAAACTTCTGTTTGGAGGACTTGCAACAAAAGGAGCAATATTTGAAGTTTGGAAAGCAAACTTGGCTAAAAAAGATTGTGGGCACCATGTTGAATTTTTAGGGCTCCTAAGGTACCTAGACAGCAGAAACCCAGCACAACTGATCCCATTTTGGAAACTAGACCCCTCAAGGAATTTATCTAAATGTTTGGTGAGAATTTTGAACCCCCGGAAGCTTCACAGAATTTTATAATGTTGAGCCGTGAAAATAGAAAAAATAAAGTTTTACCACAAAATTGTTACTTCAACCAAGTAGCTTTATTTCACAAGGATATCAGGAAAAATGCACTATACAATGTATTGAGCAATTTCTCCTGAGTTCACAGATACCTCATATGTGGTAGAAATCAACTGTTTAGGTGCACAGTGGGGCTCGGAAGGGAAGGAGTGCCTTGACTGCAAAATTAACTGGAATCATTAGTGAACGCCATGTCGCATTTGGAGAGCCCCCGAGGTGGCTAAACATTGGAGCTCCCCCACAACAGACCCCATTCTGGAAACTAGACCCCTCAAGTATTTTATTCAGGGGTATAGTGAGTATTTTGAACCCACAGTTACATAGTTACTGAGGTTGAAAAAAGACCTAAGTCCATCTAGTTCAACCTTCCTCCACCAATTCTACATTTTGTCCCTAAGTCACTTATAACCAACAATGTTGTGTGTACTGAGGAAATCATCCAGCCCTATTTTAAAAGCTGTTATAGTATCTGCCATTACTACCTCTTGTGGTAGGGCATTTCACATTCTGACTGCTCTAACTGTAAAGAACCCTTTCCTATTTAGCTGCCGAAATCGCTTTTCTTCCACTCGCAGTGTATGCCACCTGGTCCTTAGTATTGTCTTTGGAAGAAATAAGTCATGTGCCAGTCCTTTATATTGACCACACATGTATTTATACAAATAAATGAGATCTCCTCTGAGACGTCTTTTTCCTAAGCTAAACATATCTAACTTTTTCAACCTGTCATCATATGGGAGGCCTTCCTTCCTTGTAATAGTCTAGTTAGCCGCCATTGAACTAACTTCTGAATGTCCATTTTAAAATGTGGAGCCAAAACATGGATCCCATATACCAGATGTGGACTTACAAGTGATTTATAGAGGGGTAACAATACATTGGGATCTAATCTCTGTTTTTATACACCCTAAAATCATGTTTGCTTTAGCAGTTGCTGCTTGACATTGAGTACTGTTGCTCAGCCTATTTGTAATAAGAATACCCAAGTCCTAATATTGTGCTATCAAGGTCAGTTTTTAATATCCTACATAGTTTAATGTCATCAGCAAAGACTGACACTTTGATATCAATCCCATCCACAAAGTCATTAATAAAGAGATTAAAAAGAATCAGTCCTAGCACCCCACTGCTGACTATAGCCCATTTAGAGAATGTACCATTTATGACTACTCTTTGTTTCCTATCTTTTAGCCAATTCCTTACCCAGTTGCATTTAGTTTCCCCTATTCCTTGCTTCTAGAGCTTTAGTATAAGGCTATTATATGGTACAATATCAAATGCCTTTGCAAAGTCCAAATAAATCACATCAGCTGCATTACCAATATCTAGGTTTGTACTTACCCCCTCATAGAACCCCAACAGGTTGGTTGGTTAGACAGAGACTTATCTTTCATGAATCCATGCTGTCTGTCAGTTATATTATTTTCTGCAATATATTTTTGAATGTCATCCCTTAAAATGCCCTCAAAAACTTTGCATACTACTCATGTCAGGCTTACTGGACAGTAGTTGCCTGGATCTACCCTCTTACCTTTCTTAAATATTGGTACCACATCAGCAATCCTCCAATCCTGAGGCACCAACCCTGTTACAAGCGAGTCTAAAAAGATGAGATACAGCGGTCTGTCGATTACGGAGCTCAATTCCCTCAATATTCGTGGATGAATGCCATCTGGCCCGGGGGATTTGTCAATGTTTAATTTACTCAGACACAGGCGTACTTCTTCTTGTGTTAAGTAAATTATATCGGGTGGTGAACTTTAATTTTTCCCTTGTTGAATGATCCTTGGTACAGTCAGTTCCTTGGTTCCTTTTGGCATTAATGTATTTATAAAAGATTTTGGGATTTATTTTAATGTCATTGGCGATTTTTGTTTCAGTAGCTAATTTTGCTTGCTTGATTTCTTTTTTGCATTCCTATTGATATTATCTTTATACTTCTGAAATGCTATTTCTGTATTCTCAGCCTTCAAGATTTTAAACGCCCTTTGTTTTTGTTTATAATACTTTGTACTGTCTTATTTATCCAAAGTGGTTTCTTTTCATTTCTGGACATTTTATTACCAGAGGGTATAAGTATTTTTCAGGACTCTAGTAGTATATCCTTAAACTTACCCCATTTATGTTCCGTATCCCCAGTTACCATAACATTGTCCCAATCTACACATTTAAGCTCTTCCCTTAATTTGTTGAAATCAGCTTTTCTAAAATTCCTGGTTTTAGCATTTCCCCTTTGAAATGTTCTATTGAATATTACATTGAAGCTTACCATATTATGATCCTATTTAACAGGACCAGATCCAGGAAATTATCTCCCCTCGTCGGTTCATCTACCATCTGAGAAAGGAAATTGTTTTGAATTGTGGATAAGAACTTACAAACTTTTAGCACAACCAGAAGATTCTATGTCCCACTATATGTCTGGATAGTTGAAATCACCCATAAGAAGAACCCGATTATTATTATTATTATTATTATTATTTGCTGCCTTTTCAATTTGTTGCAGCATTTCAGCCTCTACCTCTTCAGGTATGTTAGGAGGCTTATAGCAAACTCCAATTACCATTTTTCCATTATTCCCCTCCCCATGTACATTTACCCATATTGACTCTACATTGTTGCAGTTCCCCTCAATGTCATCATTCAACACAGGTTTTAGGTTAGATTTGATAAATATACACACCCCACCACCTTTTTTGCCTTTCCTGTCCTTCCTGAATGTAGTATAACCCTGTATGTTTGTCACCCAATCATGGCTTTCATCCAGCCAGGTTTCCGTAATGCCCACCACATCATAATCCATGGTCGACATAAGGGTCTCCAATTCATTCATTTTGTTTGCAACCGATTCATTCATTTTGTTTGCAAGACTTCTTGCATTTGCCAGTAGACATTAATTAATATTAACACATTTTTTACTCCTAACCTCCCTACGTTCCTTGCATGTCCCAGCCCCACCCCAATCCTTCATTGACCCCTACTGTCTCACTGTCCCTATCTGCCCTATCTATTCCCTTATTTGCTCCACTACCCTCCCTCCCCCCAGGTCATAGATTAAAAGCTCCTCCATCCGTGTGACCATTTTCTCCTCCAGCACAGCTGCACCCTCCCTATTGAAGTGCAGCCTGTCCTTACCGTAGAGCCTGTAGCCGACTGAGAAGTTGGCCCAGTTCTCCATGAACCCAAACCCTTCCTTCCTGTACCAAATTCTAAGCCATGTATTTATCTCCCTAAGCTCTCACTGTCTTTCTAGTGACGCTCGTGGCACCGGTAGTATTTCTGAAACCACCTTGGAGGTCCTGCACATCAGCTTCTCTCCTAATTCCCTGTAATTATTTTAAAGGACCTTCCACCTGCCTCTAATGCGGGCGTCACACAGGTCGATAAATCGTGCGATCGCACCCGCCCCCATCATTTGTGCATCACGGGAAATTAGTTGCCTGTGGCGCACAAAGTCGTTAACCACCCATCACACATACTTACCTCCTGGGCGACATCGCTGTGGGCGGCAAATATCCTCTTCCTGAAGGGGCAGGGATGTTCGGCGTCACAGCGATGTCACGCGGCAGCCGGCCAATAGAAGCGGAGGGGCGGAGATGAGCGGGACGGAAACATCCCGCCCACCTTCTTCCTTCCGCATTGCCGGCGGGACACAGGTAAGCTGTGTTCGTCGCTCCCGGGGTGTCACACGGAGCGATGTGTGCTGCCACGGGAGTGACGAACAACCAGAGCACAGAAGGAGGGACGATATTATGAAAATGAACGACGTGTCAACGATGAACGAGAAGGTGAGTATTTCTGCTCGTTCATAGGTGTCACACGGTACGATATCTCTGACGATGCTGGATGTGCGTCACTAATGACGTGACCCCAACGACATATCGCCAGATATATCGTAGGATGTGACGCCCGCATAACTTTGTCATTAGTACCAATGTGAACCATAACCACTGGGTTTTCCCCAGCCCCACCCAGCAATCTGTCTATCCGATCCGCAATATGCCGAACCCGAGCACCCGGCAGACAACACACTTTTCGGCATTCATGGTCTCGGCGACAGATGACCCTGTCTGACCACACCTAATTATAGAGTCCCCTACCACCAACATCTGTCTGGGCTTTGCTATCTCCCTCCTTCCCACAGCAGTATACTGTGTTCCAAATTATTATGCAAAAAGTATTTTTTCATATTTTCGTAAATTAACTTTATGAATTGCAGTCATTGTTTTTTTCCAGTCATCTACTATTCGAGTATAATTGAAATGTTTTGGATCAAACTGCCTATGAAAACAGTATATTTTTAAAAATAATAAACACTCAAAATGCACTCAAAATGCATGTTCCAAATTATTACGCACAGCAGAGTTTTCAACCTTTTTATTTTTATTTTGAAAAACAAAATGGTCAATTGTGAAATTGTAAGCATTATCAGCTTATTACAAAATGAAATCAAACAGTTTTCAAGTCAAAACTTAATTCTAGGTGATGTTACATTTGCACATAGGACCCCTTGTTTGAAAGAAGCTTCTGAACTCTCTCGTCCATTGAATTTGTCGATTTTTGGATGGTTTGTGCTTCAATTGTTTTGCATGTGGACAGAATACCCTCCCAGAGCTGTTGCTTAGATGTGAACTGCCTCCCACCATCATAGACACTCCTTTTGATGATGCTCCAGAGGTTCTCAATGGGGTTGAGGTCAGGGGAAGATGGTGGCCACACCATACGTTTGTCCTCTTTTATGCCCATAGCAGCCAGAGATGCAGATGTGTTATTTTCAGCATGAGACGGTGCATTATCATGCATGAAAATGATCTCGCTGCGGAATGCACGGTTCTTCCTCCTGAACCATGGCAGGAAGTGTTGTTTTAGAAACTCCACATAGATGATGGAGTTCATCTTTACCCCTTCAGGGATCCTAAAGGGGCCGACAATCTCTCTCCCCATGATTCCAGCCCAAAACATTACTCTACCTCTTCCTTGTTGGCGCCTTAGCCGTGTTTTCATGGGGTGTCCATCAACCAGCCATCCTCCACTCCATCCATTCCGACCATCGAGCGTTGCATGGCACTCATCAGTGAACAAAACAGTTTGGAAGTCAGTCTTCATGTATCGTTTGGCCACTGGAGCCATTTCTGCTTGTGTGCAGTGGATAGAGGTGGTCGACAGGATGGCTTACGCACAGCTGAAACCTCTGAAGGACCCTGCATCTTGTTGTTCGGGGGACGTTGGAGGTATCAGCAGCTTCAAAAACTTGTCTGCTGCTATGACAAGGAATTTTAGCAGCTGCTCTTTTAACCTGACGCAATTGCCTGTTGGAAAGAGTCCTCAATTTTTCCTTATCAGCACACACACGTGTGTGCTGTGAATCAGCTACATACTTCTTGATTGTGCGATGATTACGATGAAGTGTCTTGGCAATGTTGATTGTAGTCATGCCTTGACCTAAATACTCCACAATTTGTTGCTTCTCAGCAGCCGACACATCCTTTTTTTTTCCCATTTTGGCAAAAAAACGTAGGCTGCTTAATAATGTGGAACAGCCTTCTTAAGTAGTCTTACCTTTATTTGGACACACCTTCCAAACTAATGTGCACAGGTATCTGCAATTGCTTTCAGTGATATAAAGAGCCCTGACACACATCACCATCAATGAGTTTAAATGACAAACAAAAAATGTCTTACCTTATCACTCCTAAACTCTTTTTGCATAATAATTTGGAACACAGTGTAGTTATCCTGGTTTACATTCTGCTGTAGTGATCCGAGTTCTGGCCCTTCATTCCTAATATCAGCCAAACAGGCATATTTACTAGGTTGTGCCAGATTAGGACTAGGCTCCCTGACACTTTTCCCCCCTACCTCTTCTTCTAACTGTTACCCAGCTACCTACTTCTGGATCCTGACCTTCCCTATCTCCACCCTCCGCCATACCACTGGCCCCAGCCAGAGAAAGCTCAGTGAGCTCTAAACTCCTCTCCAGGTTTGCAATACTCCTGAGTGCTGCAAGCTGCTTATTTAGATCAGTTACCTGGGCTTCCAAATATGCAACATACTTGCATCGAGTGCAGACATATTCACCCTCGAACGGCTGTTCAAGGCATGCATACATACGACAAGATACACACCTGTTAGCAGTCCATGGAGCCGCTATTAAATGGGGATAAACAGTACAGAAAAAGTAGAACCCCCCCCCAAAAATCCCCAAAAACAATGGGAATTCTTCACAGAATTTGATAACCTTAGGTCCTCATATTGAACATTTTTATTTTTTCACAAAAATGTTGATTTAGCACCAAATGTCTCACTATTTTTAAGAGAAAACACCAAAAAGTGGACCCCATACTTTGTTATCCAATTTCTTATGAATGCAGGGATACCCTACATGTGGCCAAAAACCTCTGTTTGGACAAACAGGAGGGCTTGGAATGGAAGGCGCACCATTTGAATTTTGGAAAAGCTGAAATAAATTGCGAGCACCATGTCGCATTTACAGGGCCCCTAGGGTACCTATACATCAGAACCCCCCCCCCAAGTGACCCCCAATTTGGAAACTAGACCCCTCAAGTATTTTATTTAGGGGTAGAGTGAGCATTTTGAAACCCCCAGGGGCATCACAAAAATGTTGCTCTAGCAGCAAATTTCTCACTTTTATGCTATGTGCCCACAATCCAGTGACACCGTGTCTAGTACACAGTGCCAGCCCTCCTGTTGTCCACGGGAGAATGCAGCTGCCCGTGACCATGACCCAGGTTCGGGCCTCTGCTGACATTAGCTCTATTCTCTCCGCAGAGAACTCTCTTCTCCGCAGCATAAATTGACATGCTGCAGCACCAGATGTCAGTTTATGCTGTGGAGAAAATAAGCACAGTGGGCACGGTATTTAGAAAAATCCTTTCACTGTGCTTTTACTGTACAATGCAGCATTTTAGAAGCAGTGAAAACACAGCGTCCAAAACATTTGAATCCCTAATCGGGGGCACACAGCCTAAAATGCTAGGAAGGATGGATAGATAGACAGACGTCAAACACATGTATGATGTCCCACCCCCCTACATATTCTAAGTTGGTACCCTTTAGTGACCTTCATATAACACTAAAGGGTGCCTAACCTTGTATTTAGTCAAGAAAATAAATAATTTAAAAAAAAAAAAAAATCTGACGTGGGTCTCCCCAACTTTTGATAGCCAGCTAGGGTAAAGCAGACGGCTGTAGCCTGCAAACCACAGCTGGCAGCTTTACCTTGGTTGGGGATCCAACTTGGAGGGCAACCCAGGCTCTTTTTTTTTTTAATTATTTGTAAATAAATAATTAAAAAAAAAAAAAGTGGGGTCCACCCCAAATTGGTTCAGCAGCCAAGTAAAGCGGACAGCTGTGATCTGGTACTCTCAGGGTGGGAAGGTCCATAGTTACTGGCCCTTCCCAGCCTAAAAATAGCGGGCCGCAGCCGCCCCAGAAGTGGCGCATCCATTAGATGCGCCAATCCTGGTGCTTCACCCCGGCTCATCCCGTTGCCCTGGTGCGGTGGCAAAGGGGGTAATAAATGGGGTTGATACCAGATGTGTAATGTCACCTGGCATCAAGCCCAGCAGTTAGTGATGTCATGGCGTCTATCAGATACCCGACATCACAACTGTCAGTAATAAAAAATAAAAAAGAAAAATTATTTGTAAAAGCACTCCCCAAAACATTTCCTCTTTCACCAATTTGTTGTAAAGAAAAAAAGAAAATCTGGTCCCCTGTAATCCATTTTGGAGGTTCCACGACAACTCTGGACCTTGTAGAATATGGGGGGCATGCTCAGGGAACGTATCCCCCATTTTCTAGGAGTGCAGACCCTCCATGTGAGGAGCATGGGTGCAAAGAATCTGCACCCACTCTCCCCGGGTCTACAGCAAAAGACTGCGTGCAGCCACCACAGCTCTCAAAGCAGAAAGCTGAGCTGACAGCCGCTCTCTGCGCAAGCGGCAGCGCTTATTGTGAAGGAGAACGGATAGCGGGAGATCAACGCTGCAACAGATACAGGGGACACCGGAGAGCACCGGTGGGGTATGGGGGGTGACTTAGCTGGACCCAGGGAGGAGTTTTCTGTTGCATGTGTCATGGCACATGCGACAGAAATCAGAGGAAGAGGGTGAATGTGGGCGGGTGTGCTGGTGTGCGTGCCGCCATCTTGGATTATCGGGAAAGGGTTGGGGTCGGGGGGTTACTTTGGAGACATCGGGGCATCGGAGGGGACTGGGGGAGGAGATTTATCTCCAGGCTGACATGTTTGATCATGCCAGGGGAGAAAAAAATCATTTTTTACAGGCGATGTCATTTACTGTAACGTGATCATCGGTATACGGTGTATACTAGTGAACACGTGACCGAGGACCAGAAAAACCGGCCTGAATCATTTTCTCCAGGGTCTCGCTGAAATCCCAGAGATTTTCAGTCTCTGGGGGGTGCTACAGTGTTTTTTGGCATGACGTCTTAAAGCGTCGGAACAGAATAAGTACCCTGTTTTTTCCGACATTTTAAGTCGTATGGCCGTCGTTATTACGTAATTTTAATTTAATTTATCACCTGCGTAAGCGCTACTGAATGTTGTCATTATTAACTTTAGTTTAATCACCAGCAGCGCTAATTAGATAGCAATGAGCGTGCCGAGCGTTAGCTGGCTGGAAACAGCTAGTATATACAGTATATATATATATATATACACACACATACATACTTACACACACACACACACACACACACACAATCCTTTTTCCCCTTCATCTTGTTATACATCGAAACAAAGTTTTATATACAGGGTGGTCCAAAAGTAAATGGACAGAAAATGATAACAATTTGCTCTAACGGTTTAAGTATTTTGAGATGTACAATATCCTTTTTCTCATTTTCTTTGATTTGTATTTTTGCCATTATGGGTTATCTGAATTGTCTGATAATTGGATCTGTGAAACTAACTCAGTTGCCCTTAGCAACCAATTAGATTCAACCTTTCATATTCCAAAGAGTCTGTGAAGAATGAAAAGTGGAACCTGATTGGTTGCTAAGGCTAGCTGGGCCAGTTTCACTTTACACTATCCACCTACTATTGGACCACCCTGTGTATATATTGTGAGACTGTGACCGGGGTTATCTATGACGGCCGATAGGTCTCGCCCCGGTTGTGCTCACTCCATGTATAGAAAGCAACTTTCACTCCAGGGTTTATGCTGTTTCCCCGCAGGCTGAAAGGAGGGTTAAAAGGAAACAGGAACATGGGCGTGGGGCCTTAGTGTGAGGGAGTGAACACAACTCCCTGAGTTTCTGCCCGGGGAACACATGTATATTGTTGTTGGACTTTTGGTTTGTGTAATAAACCGTGTGCTGTGACCATTGGTGCCTGGATCCCGTGTCTTCTGCCGTGCAGCCGACCACGTTACCACGACCACGGTGGAGAACGCGGGCATGCCAGCCCGGTGAGGTGTAGCATCCATCCCTGGTGACCCGGTAGCACATGTCCTGGATTCGAGCGGCTATACTACAGCCCAAACCCGGTGACGCCATGGAGGACATACTAAAGCAGCTGGCTCAGGCTAATGCACAGCAACAACAGGCTAATGCACAGCAGCAACAGACCAATGCACACCTGCTCCGGTCGTTGGATCGTCAGCAGCAATCCTTGAAATTACAGGAACAAAGGCACCAAGAACAGATGGTTCTCCTGGCCAAGTCGATCCGTGCCGGACCGGCAGCAACAACCCCGGGACCGGGTGACGACGGCAGCGTCCGGAAAGTGGTGAGACAAGCGTTGCAAAAGATGACCCCGGGGGATTATGTGGAAGCATTCCTGGCGGTGTTTGAGCGGGTGGCCGAGCGGGAAAAGCTGCCGACCCCCCAGTGGGCTGAGGTATTGTCGCCCTATCTGACGGGGGAGCCCCAAAAAGCGTACCTGGACCTCTGTACCGAGGACGCCATAGAATATGCGACCCTGAAAGCCGAAATACTTGCTCGGTTGGGGGTGAATACCTATGTACGGGCTCAGCGGGTAAATCAGTGGTTCTATGAGGAAGCCAAACCCGTACGCTCCCAGGCCTATGACTTGTTGCATCTGGTAAAGAAGTGGTTGCAGCCTGACACTCTGAGCCCTGCGCAAATGGTGGAAAGGATAGTAGTTGATCGCTTTGTGCGCACTTTACCCGTCACCATTTAACGGTGGGTAGGACAGGGCGACCCAAGTACCCTGGACCAATTAGTGTGCCTGGTGGAGCGGCATGTGGCTACGCAGGACTTGATATGGGACACAGAGACTTTGCGTACCGCCCGTCGGTCCGGCCCCTCCAAGCCTAGAGTCAAGGACCCACCGCTGACACCGGTGCGGGAGTCCGCTACCGTCCCGTCTGAGGCCGCGCCCGCCGTCCCTGAGGTCCGGAAGGCTATGTACCCTAAACAACAACTCGTCAAGGGGGTTTCCTTCCCTATTAGATGTTGGCGGTGCCAGCGGGTGGGACATATGGAAGCCCAGTGTCCACTCACCACGGAGCCCATGGATTGTGGGGTTACCCGGCGGGGTTCAATGTATGCTCAGGTGGTGTGTACCGCTGACCTTGTCTCCCCGGAGACTGAGCCCCACTTGTGCCAAATACAGGTGAATGGATGTCCGGTTACAGGCTTATTGGATTCCGGAAGCTTAGTGACCCTTGTGCGATCAACCCTAAGGGCTGAAGTAAAGGCCACAGGACGTACCGTGGGGGTGGTTTGCATACATGGGGACCGCCGAGACTATCCCACGGGGATTGTCACCATCACAGCACCCTGCGGTCAGGTGCAACATGAGGTGGGACTTATTAACACTCTTCCCTATGACGTGATCCTAGGAAGGGATCTGCCCTATTTTTGGACTTTATGGAAGGGGCCTCCTAAGTCCCCTCGGATATTGGACAGTCCGGGACCTGAGCCCGACAATCCCGAATCCGGGACGCCTGCCGTAGGAGTCCCCATGATAGGGACAGAATGTGAACCCGATAGGTCGCCCCTAGAGGTATTGGCAGGAGAGGCTGAGATGGTCGAGCCCATCCCGGAGTTGGAGGCGTCCCCGGATACGTTTGGGACAGCCCAACTCCAGGACCCTACATTAATACATGCCCGGAGTCGGGTGACAGTGGTTGACGGGGTGGCACAGCTGCCCGGTGCCCAGGTACGGTACCCCCATTTCGCTCTTAAACAGGATTTACTCTACCGGGTAGATGAAATACGGGGCGTGGGGGTAGAGCAGTTGGTGGTGCCCCAGCCATATCGCCGGCGGGTCCTCGACTTGGCTCATAAACACCTGATGAGTGGCCACCTAGGGGTCAAGAAAACGCAGGAGCGAATATTGCAAAGGTTCTATTGGCCCGGGGTCTTTGGGGAGGTAAAACGGTTCTGCGAAACCTGCCCGGGGTGTCAGCTTACCGCACCCCTGGCCCACTTTCACAGTCCGTTGGTACCATTACCCATTATAGAAGTCCCTTTTGAACGGATAGGGGTGGATCTGGTGGGGCCCCTCGTAAAGTCCGCTCGAGGGCACCAACACATCCTAGTGATCGTTGACTATGCCACCCGGTATCCAGAGGCGATACCTCTCAGACATACTGCGGCAAAGCTTATAGCTCGGGAGTTGTTTGCTGTGTTCTGCCGGGTGGGGTTGCCCAAAGAGATCCTTACGGATCAGGGGACCCCATTCATGTCTAAAGTGACCAAAGAGCTATGCCGGCTACTCCAGATCAAGCAGTTGCGTACGTCTGTGTATCATCCTCAGACGGACGGTTTAGTGGAATGATTCAATAAAACCCTGAAAACCATGCTCAGAAGGGTGATTTCCAAAGACAGGAAAGACTGGGATATGATGCTTCCCTATTTGATGTTTGCCATACGAGAGGTGCCACAGTATTCAATTACCTGAAGGGTGAGCCTGCATCACTGTCACGAAGTGATGGCGGTGAGAAGCCCACATCTGGAGACAGGGTAGAATGTGGAGACAGGGTAGAATGTGGAGACGGGGTCGCAGCTGGAGGTGGTGGAGCAGCTGGAGATGGTGGAGCAGCTGGAGGTGGTGGAGCAGCTGGAGGTGGTGGAGCAGCTGGAGGTGGTGGAGCAGCTGGAGGTGGTCCTAGGTATAGGAGAAAACTTCTATTGAGCGGATAACTCCAAGCCTCAATGGCTTATTCATGTATGTTTTCCAAACCTTTTCTCTTGGGGTACCAGCCTCACAGACACATGGGGACCCCTTGCCTGAAAGCAGCAGACATGCTGCACTTAGATTCTAATACATGGGGGGGGGGGTGACAGGTCCTCTTTAACCCGTTCAGCACCTGGGCGTTCTAAGTTTTCCTTTTTTTTTGTTTTTTCTTTGTTTTTTTCACTCTCATTTTTTCAAGAGCCATAACTTTGTTACGAGTTGTACTTTTAAATGAAACAATAAGTTTAATCATATAGTGTACTGGAAAACGTCCAAAAAAAATACCTCGTGTCGAAAAGCTGCAAAAAAAAGTGTGATCCTACAATAGTTTTTTGGGATATTATATTCACCATGTTCACTATATGGTAAAACCGATGTATCCGTGTGATGCCCCAGGTCGGTGCGAGTTCGGAGACACCAAACATGTATTGTTTACTTGTATCTAAGTGGTAATGTGACCTCCGATGGGGGCAGGGGACGTTATCCTAATGGCGATGCACATATAGCTTTTGCTGCCAGATTTTGTCAGAATAAAATATAAAGGGGTTAATAGTCGTGGGTGGAACCCAATTCCACCCGTGACTACACATGTCAAGTGTTGAAATACGCTTATATCTGTACAGATCGCCATGTCATGCTCACGGCAGGAGGTGGCGATTAACCACACACGATCCATGATGTACTCAGTAAGCCATGGGTCGTTCAGGGGTTAACAAAACAGAACCTTGCCAGAGCCGCTCAACAGCACTCACCACGATGCCTCTGGATCTGTGCCCGGATGCTGGCGACGAGCTCACTGGACCTGTAGCGGAGGTCCGCCAGCTTCTTCCGAATCTGGGTAGTGGAACGCTCCACCACAAATCTTCTGGCTAGGCATCGGCTGATCCTCCCCAGCACTGCCTGTTTGTGCAGCATGGGATGGTCATAATGTGTATTACAAAAGTAATCTTTTCTGTCCATCATGCGGATGAGATACTGGACCTGAGCATGCCCCCAGGGTGAACAGCGTCTCCTGGCCGCCATGTTCCGACCTGTGAGCAGGACACAACATGAATGCCGCCCACCAGAATTCAAAGACGCTGGGAGAAACGTCATGACGTCACGTCGTACGAGTGGCCGCAAAGTTAGCGGTCTGAATGGCACCTAACCCGCCTGAACGGAACCACAGCAGCGTTCGCGAAGTTAGCGGTGTGAATGCTAATGATCCAGTCTGAACGCAGCCACGGCAGCGTTCTTAAAGTACCGCTCCCTTGCTATAGCATCTCTGGTCAGACTGGAGCGCTGGTGTGTTCATGTTGTTTTTTAAATGTATGGATTTATGTTTATTGGATTTATGTGTTATGGATATTGATGTTGATATGAAGTCCCATATCATTAAAGACTGTGGAAATGTATATGTTCTTTTCAGCCAGTTATATTTAAAAATGTCATTGTAATGACACCAAATAAAAGTTCCAGCATCATCACTTTGCCCAATGCAGATTTGCGAGTCATCACTGCATATGATTTTCATGGAGTCATCCACAGTGCACTTATTAGCCCATTGTAGCAGGAGTTGTACACTTGTATAGGTGTTTTGTTCTGCTTTTCACCATAAATATGATCTAACAGGAAAAAAAAAATTGCATTGCTGTATTCTGAAAGCTATAGTTTTTTTTTCTGTGATGGGGCTGTTTTGCCAGTGTTATAACTACCGCGGTCGCACATTCATGTCAGACTACGCATGTGTGCCGCCCCCGTGCCAGCAGCCGCCGGTGCTCGAATCCGGACCTTCTGGGGGTGGCTCGGGGGTCTCCGGACCCGGGGGTCTCGTGGACACGCCGAATAAAAAGGGGGGCGTAGATGTACGGGCTAGGCCGTATTAAGTTCGTGACGCCACCCAGTATGTGTGGTGAGGTGTGACACCACCGCTGCTGTTGTGGGACTCCTGTGGGAGATGTAGTGGCAGCTGGATGTTAACCCGTCCATGGGTAGGGATGGTTGCCCCGGGGCCCAGTGTCTTTGTGCAGGGTATAGCGATGGCAAGGGCTGGCGCGCCCGGATGTGTGGGGGGGATGTTTGGTTACTCACAGTAAATGAATCACACGAGTCTTTTGGTAAACCAAGGTGCTGTTGGCCGGCCACCGTGGCCAGTTGCATTCAGGTCCCCCACCAGGGCTGGTGGTCGCTGTCTTTTCCCTCTGCACTTACTTTGTGTATGGTGGACTGCCTGGTCTGGAACTCAGGAGTACGCTCCCGGCTGGATGTGGCCTAAGGAGCCATGCCCGCAGACACTGGCCCATGGGATCTATGAGCCCTGGCGGTGGCCTTATCCCTATCGGTGGGCTGTTGTCTTCTTTTAAGGACTTTGGGTGGGACAGGACTTATAATCCTGCCCTCAATCGGTTAATTAGCTAGGCCGCTGGTTTCGGTCCTGTCTTCAGGGTCCGAGTACCCTGAAGCCAGGATCGAAACCAGCGACCTAGCTAAATAACTACACCTAGCTCCAGCCCACACTCCTCTCCACTTGAACTACAAACTGAACTCAAGCTTAACTTTGACTGTTTTCCCGCCCCGGGCTGTCTAGACCACATGGGTGGGCATCTCCAACAGCCTGTCCCCGCCCACTAGTGTGCCTATCTTTCCCTAAGGGGGGGTGACTAGGATTTCAGGTCGGCTGTGTGTTACCTAGGTGAGGGATGGTGTTATGTGGGGGCCTATCTGTGACTACCTGGTTTTGCCAGGGCGTCACACATGCGCTAAGAGGGCCCGGGCCGTGAGTCTCCAGTACCGGGCCCCGCTCGAGGGGGAGAGGGAGCGCTTTACCGTCTCTTTCCAGTCACTCCCACTGAAGTAGCAGTATGACAAACATGAATACATAATGATAAATTGTCAACGGTACCATTTTGATTTAATTACTATTATAGGAAAGAGAATAGAGCGCACATGGAATTATACCCAATGGGGTATCGGTACAGAGGACCTAATTGGTTGTAGGTACAAATGACAGTCAGTGTAATAAAAGTCATCACCCATTAGAGTATATATTACATTTTATTGAACAAATGAAAACAGTATAATCTTCAGAAAGAAAAAAAAAAATCTTAAAAAGAAAAATATATTATTATATATATATTGACAGAGAGCACAAAGGGCTGCACAATTGAAAGCAATTGGGCTGCCACACGTTTTCGCAGAACAGACTTCAGCGTGCACGGGCCCTTACAACAGCAAAGCGTTCAGTAGGCCACTATAACATTTGATGCTGCCAAGTAACAGCACCAGGACTGTTAAAATATCTGCAGTAGTTGTCTCGGCAGGCCTTCGCATCATCCTTGTTTCTGCCGTGTATGACCGGTTGAAGGCCTGCGATTGCGGGATCGTTTGCACGCCAGTCACCGAGCACCACTTCCCATTTGTTGGTTCTACAGAGTCCACAAAACCAGGTGGACTGTACGCATTTGCATCTCACCGACGAAGGAAGATGTGCAGCATGCAACAGGCCAAAACAACTGAGTCTATTGATTCAAGCTTCAGGTTAATAGGGATGTGGAAAACTCTGAAGCAGTTGGCCATGATCCTGAAGGCATTTTCTACAACTCGACGTGCCCTTGACAAGCGGTAATTGAAAATGCGTCTTTCATCCATAAGAGTTTTTTGTGGAAACGGTTTGAGAAGATTGGCATGAAGCGGGAAGGCTTCATCGCTGACAAAAACAAAATTAAGGTTGCCTGTGGTCTCAGAGTTAGTAGGCAAGTGCAGGGCACCGTTCTGCAAATGCTCACCAAACATTGTGTGCTCTAAAATCCCACCATCAGAAACCCTGCCGTTCATGCCAACATCAACATTTATGAATTCGTAGTTGGCGTTAACAAGGGCCATCATGATGACGCTGAAATAGCCCTATTCCGTGGTTGCATAATCCGCACGTTTCCCGTCCAAAGCCCCACCACAGTTAGGGAACTGCCAAAGCTGCTCAAAAGCTGAGGCAATTTTTTCCATGCTTCCTCCGTTTTGGGAAACTGATTATCGCTACATAGACTGCGAACAATCGCATTACCTTGAAACAGCTGCAGAAAAATGTAAGTCTTGCTGGGAGCGTCCGGTGGCCAGGAATCGCAGTGTGACTGCCAATCTTTCATCTGTCGGGACGACAGCACGCATCGCTGTATCCTTCCGTTGAATAAGTGGCGTAACTCTTTCCAGTAACAGTTTGAAGGATTCCTCTGACATCTGCAGATAGTTGCGGAAATCATGAGGATCCTTCTCCTGCAGCTCTCTTATAAGTTGCATGTGGGATAATTCAGACGTATGCAGCCACTCTCTGGTCCACATGTGACGCTTTAGCTTGGAACGCCACTCTAGCATCCGTGCCTCATCTTGTCGCCGAGCTTCCACAACCAGCAATGCAGCAACCACAACAGCACGCTGAGTATCGTTCATGATGTGCAAACTGCAAAATAGAATGAGATGAGAGAAGTTTCAACAATAACGTGATTATTATAACTGTATATGTTGAATGTCATGGAAAATTGTGTTCCAGTCCGTTGACGAGCGTGCCACGTAAGCTAAAAAATGCCACACGCACAAGAATTGTGTACAGCGGCTTGGGAAAGCACAGCATGAGTACAATGCTGAAATTATATATATATATATATATATATATATATATTATTCCTATGTACTGGAATATAACAGCTATAATACTTCCCCCTATGTACATAAATATAACTACTATAATACTGCCCCCTATGTACAAATGTACAAGAGCATAACTACTATAATACTGCCCCTATGTATAAGACTACTTTAATACTAACCCCTATATACAACAATTTGAGAACCCAAAGCACACCTACCTTTTAATCACAAGGTGTTGGAAGATCCACAAAGAACAACGCACTAGCTACACAGACAGACTCTGCGGCAAACCGCATGGAACAAAGAATGAAACAAAGAATGAAATCACTCTAACGTCTTCGGCAAGTTACCCAAGCGGAACGCTGTTGTGACCACCAATCGGAATTGAGGGGGCGTTGTTAAAATACACCCCAAAAAACACGCCCATGTCACTGCCTTCAGCGTCGTTAGTGAGGTCGATCGTCGTTGCTACAGTGTCAAACACAACGATGCATGTGGCACTGCGGGATACCAACGATCAAAAAATGATCTGGGATGTTCAAGAACGAGCAGCGATCTCGCAGCAGGGGTCTGATCGTTGGTAGATGTCACACACAACGACGTCGCTGACAAGGTCGTTGCTACGTCACAGAAATGGTGACTAAGCACCGATGTCGTTAACAATGTCGTTGTGTGTGACAGGGCCTTTAGTCCAAACTGAATAGAACTAACTAGAAACTAAATGGCTAAACTAAATGGAAAACAACAACCTCCTGTGGTGCGACAGTAATGGCCTTAATTACAGAACAAAAGACAGTGATTATAGGATGTTAGCTAAAATCCTTCAGGTCATTCAACCTGTCTATGGGTTCCAAAGGTAGAAATGTTAAATGACCTCTCTCTGGGACTTCTAGTGATTTTTGCTCTGCGGCACAATACGGCGTTCTGCAGAAAAACCGCAACCGGCTTTTGTAACGCCGATTGCGGTTTTTTTTGCATTGACTTACATTAGTGCCGCATTGTGCCGTAGGGGCTTGCGTTCGGTCCGGTTTTTGCCGCATGCGGCAGATTTAGCCGATGCGGCGGCCGGATCGAACGTACCCTGCAACGTTTTTTGCTCCGGCAAAAAACACCGCATCGCGCCGCATCCGGCCGCTGCGGCGCATTTTTCAATGCATCCCTATGGAGGCCGGATGCGGCGCGATGCGGAAAAAACCGCATCCGGTCGCCGCATGCGGTATTTTCCACTGCGCATGCTCAGTAGCATGCCGCAACCGGAAAAAAACGGACCGGCCGCATGTAAAAACTGATGCAAAGGATGCGGAGAAATTGATTACAGATGTAGTCTGCCGCTTTGGAATCCCAGAAGTTATAGAGAGCGATCCAGGCCCTGCCTTTACAGAAGATGTGACCAGAGAGCCTTGGTCCCTTAGTGGGAGCACACTTAGATCTTCACACACCCTACCACCCCCAGGGGAGTGGCAAAGTTGAGACTCAATGGGACCTTGAAGACTAAAATCCTAAAAGCCAGTCAGGAACTTTCCCTTCCCTGGCCTGAGATATTGCCCATAGCCCTGCACTCAGTTAGAAACACCACACGCCAATCTACAGTGCTAACTCCCTATGAGATTCTGTTTGGGGGACCTCCAAGGCAGGGACAGTGTACTCTATCCAAGGTTCTTATGCCATTTCATATAGTCTCTGAGGAAGCAGGAGCCTCACAATCTATGGGTATCCATAGAAATAGAATGGAAATAGAGATCAAGGGAAATTTAGACCCCCATGTTTATATTGACGCCATAGGAAAATAATGACAGTACAGTAAACTAACAGGGATAATGGGAATCCTCTCGTCCTGAGAAATCCGGGTACAAAGGGTAGTGCTCCAAAAGGGATCATTAATCTCAATTCGGTGAAGACTCCATTACCCTCCCCGCTCGGGACCAGTCAGATTTAAAGGTAATTCAGGTGGGTATAAACTTAGGGCATCAAATAGAAAAGTATTTTAGGGGGGACTGTGAGAATACAAAATATTCTTCTATATTCTTTTCTACTGTGAGTACAATATATATATTTTTCTATATGCTTTTCTATAACAAAGCTTTCTTTTCTATATGATTAGCAAGATGGAGCCTAAAAGCTTGCAGCTGATGTCTGATATAAGGAAACACAATGAAGAGATTGATAATAATGATGACTGACTACATGTATGCAAGCTCTGATTCATTTGCACATCTGCGTGATAAGGACTATATGATATGGAGAGCAGAAGAGGAAATTCCCAAATATGGATATAAACCTTATATGCTTTTGCATGCATGTGCTTCTAGTTTTACCAATGGCATATGGCTGGGAGTTTTTCTAAGAGATTAACACACTATTGATATATACAAAGGCTTGTGTAATTAAAAAATAAAGCACTTGGGTGTGAACCTCCTCAATTGCTGAACAAGGAGCTTATACCAACTACTGTACATTTTGTGTGGTCTAAATTCCTCCTTGCTAGCATTAAGTAACGCTTGATTTAAGATTTCAGCAGACATTCGCTGTTAAGGTATGCGCACACGAGCGTATAAATCGGACGAGTGCAATGCGAGAAAATCTTGCATTGTACTAGGCCCCATGTTGACCAATGCTGCAGCTCAGATCAGCGATTTTTTTCTGAGTCCTAAACGGACTGGGGAAAAAAATCGCAGCATGCTGTGATTTTCTGCGAGAGCCGTATCACTCGCATCCATTCAAATGAATGGGTGCGAGAGAAACATTAAACTGCACTCGGATGTTATCCCAGTGCAGTGCGATATATGCACAGGCAGACAATAGAGGAGATGGGGGGGATAAACCCCTCCCTCTCCTCCGTAGCGCCCGCCCTCAGCTTCGCAGCTGTGACTCGATTGCAAGATCCGGTCAGAGTCGTATGACAATCTGCTCACGCTTGCAGCAGAGCCCGAGTCGGGGGTCATTAGCATATCACATCCATTGCTCTCGCATCGGATGCCATACGCTTAAGTGTCTGCAACCTTAAGAAGGAGATTTCCGAAACTATGGAATTTCTCCTTGACAAGTGGGTGGATGAAAGGTGCAAGATTCTGTCTGGATCTCAGAAACTCACTCAGCTTTTATGCACACACACACTGATTACAAGCAAACAGGTCCCAAGTGAGGTTGTTACCTTTATTAGACATTCAAACCCATTTGTGTCAACTTCTGTGCGTGTTATCAGGCCAAAATAACCAGGGTACGTGAACTTTTGATCAGGGTCATTTGGATGTTTTTGGTTGTTATGATTTAAAAAAAAAAAAAGAAAACACAGAAGTTTGACAATAATTGGTTTCACACAAACATTATCCATAAGTGAAAACATTTTTTGTGTGATGATATTCATATTCTCAAAAAAAAAAAAAAAAAGCCAAGAAAGCAAAAACATCTGCTAGGGTATGTAAAATTTTGAGCACAACTGTAGCTGCTGCATATAATTAAAGTTTAGATTAAGTTTAAAGGGATTTACTCACAAGGAAGTCATCAGTAATCACAAAACTCTAAAGTGGTCTCAAAGTGTTTCTAAGCAGGAGTCCATATAAATCACTTCAACAGACCATATTATAAGTACAAAATAAATCGTTATTAACATGATTAAAAAACATATACACAATGGACATAAGAGACATGATTAAAAACTTAATAAGGTGTAAAATGAAGGGTCTATCAAAAAACATTCATGATATCATAATCTCCATTTGTAAAGCACATATAGTTAATTCTAACCATCAAATATCATCTCCTGTGTTAGATTACTCTTATGTGTGGAAAATATATGTCTATCTCATTGCATGTTAATCATAGGAAGACACAATGTTTATAAGTCTTTGCAGGAGAGATAACCTTTACGCAGTAGACAGGAGAAATACATATTGAGAGATGTGAAGTCTCATAATGTGTGAGAAAAAGTCAGAAGGACATTTCTTACAAAAAAATATCAAAGTCCATATAGGACAAATATGCAGGTGGATAGAATTGCTTTACCTGATGTAGATAGATTCTCCCCCACACCACTCCAACGATCGTTTCACGTAGCTTCGTCAGGGAGTGATGTGAGGGAATGCAGGGCAATCTTATATAGTCCCCAGGCAGCTGAATCATATCAATAAATGAACACTCTACTTACCGGGCGCTGCCAGCACGGACGCGAGGGATCCCTTCCCCCATCACGAGGTGCGGACACGTCAGCAGGAGCGACGATGTTGCCCGTGATAACGCATCCACATCACGGGGCAGGGAGAACGGGAATACGCATGCGCGCCGCAGTGTCAGTGTTCACAATACTGTGCATAGGGGAAAGACAGCACCATTTTGTTGTATACCAGAACGGGAACACGCATGCGCGCCGCAGAGTCAGTGTTCACAATGCTGTACATAGGGGAAAGACAGCACCATTTTGTTGTATACCATAAATCAGACTCATCTAAAAGGATGATTGCATATATTATGACGGCAAAGACATACATCAAAACCAATAGGATTTATCAAAAAATCCAAGTAATTGTAAACCTAATGCATAGAATTTATTATGACCAATATTATATTTATTAAATACCATTCACATGTCTATGTATCACAAGAGGAGGTTAATCCCATTAGATTCACTAATATATATCAAGCCGATCAACTACCACAATGCTTTCATTATTATTTATATTTATATTATTTTATTGCTGTCTGTAAGATGTCCAAGCATTCCCTCAGTTAAAACCAAAAATACACATATACATATGTGTGATGAATGATGATGCTGCAGAAGTACTTCAGAATATAAATCCAACTTATCTATCAAATGTTTATTTTAATAATATATCATATATCACATATAGGAACTAGACTCCACATGCCACTCAATTTTCTGTATTATAATCAATTTTTATTATATCAGGCATATAGAATATAGATATCAGATGCTTATCAGGAATTGCTAGAAAGACTGTATCATAAACTCAACATGACAATATAACTTCCATTTGAGCACATGGCATAGTCTATTCAAATCCAACAGAGTTCATTCCTTGTAGCACATGGCATCCATCAAGAATAACTATTCATGCTCAGGAAATACTCATCACTATGAGAGAAGGTGGAGAGTACAATGTCCTATGTCTCATCAACAATTACTCAAAGGACTGCGTCCCACTATCCATACAAAAATATAAACCTCATATCAATCAAGAATACAGGTTAAGGTATTGTACAGATAAAGATCATATTAAATCCTACTATAGCGACGATGCAGAGGGGGGCAGCATCAGAAATGCTACCGCCCTCTGCACATAGCATAGTAAATATAAATTGAAAAATATATATGTGAGAATCAAAGAAGTGGTCGCAATAATTCATCTCCATTAATATTAGTATCAATCAAAGATCATGATCAATTCCAAAGATCCCTCAAAAGACCAAGGGGGCTCATCTATACCCATATTTCAAAGAGAGACATCATATCCAACCGATAGATTATATACGAACAGAAGATCATATTAGACCCTACTATAACAATATTGTAGAGAGGGGCGGCATCAAGGATTGAGGCTTACTGGCTTCATACTCTTCAATAGGGTAATCCACTTGCACTCCATCTGCCCTAATTTTTTCGCTATGCCACCCCTTCTGTTTCCTACATGTAGTTTGTCAATGCCCGAAAATTGAAGACGATGTCCCTGACCAGGATGGTACTCACAAAAATGTTTAGCAATTGGTTTTAATTTGGCAATTTTCTCAGTTTGGTCTGCGGTAACTGTTTCAGCATTTTTGATGTCTCTTATATGTTCCAGAATGGGAACACGAAATTCGCGTGTAGTCATGCCAACATATAATTTCTTGCACGGACAGCATGCCAAGTAGATGATATGTGTAGTTCTACAATTAATGTGCTGTAAAATTTTAAATGTTCTACTGTTAAGAGCATCTGAAAAATTCTGAGTTTTCAGGACATATTTACAGGCTGAACAGTTACCGCATTTCCAGGATCCCCATTTGGGTCCCTTTGAATCAAAAATAAATTGAGATGCCATTGTCACATGATGACTGTGTACCAAAAACTCACGTATCGTTTTACTTCTCCTAGCTACAAAGGAAGGTTCCTTAGTAACAATTTTACATAGATTAGGATCTTGTGGACCAATGTCTTGAAATGACATCTGTCAATTCAGCCCATCTGGAGTGGTAAGTGGTGATAAACCGCAGTTTGTTGTCAGACGTTCCTTTGTGACGAGGAGTTAGAAGTGTTGATCTCTCTACAGTTTTTGACCATTGGTAAGCTTGATTGATGTATTCCTTCTTGTATCCACGTTGGAGAAATCTTGTCCGAAGGTCTCCTGCTTGTTTCTCAAAATCCTCCTCCCTATCACAGATGCGTCGCGCTCTAATAAATTGGCCGGTGGGTATAGCACGTATCACATGTGAGGGATGAGCTGACTTGGCATGTAAAAAAGAGTTGATACTTGTCTCCTTTCGATGTATGTTGGGTATGTAGATCTCCCTGGTTATCAACCAAGATATCCAAGTCCAAAAAATTAATTCTAGTCTTGCTGATCGAGTGTGTTAATTTGACGTTCCATGAGTTGTTGTTCAAGTGAATCCGAAATTCTTCCAATATTGTTCTGGGACACTGCCAGATAAACAGAACGTCATCAATGAATCTCAGCCAGAGCACCACTGAGCCAGAAAACATCACCTCACTATTCTGCACAAATTTCCTCTCCCACATTCCCATGAAGAGATTGGCGTAGGATGGGGCACACGCCACGCCCCCATCGCCACGCCTCTCTTCTGAAGGAAAAAACGATCCTTAAAAACAAAGTAATTGTGGGAGAGGATAAATTTCATCGCAGTTAGAAGAAAATCGACAAGATCATTCTCCATGTCCCGATTTGTTAAGAAAAATCTTAAGGCCGACAGTCCCAGGGAGTGCAGTATGCTGGTGTAAAGGGATTCCACGTCACATGTGACGAGGAACATGTCCTCGTCCATGTGTATCCCATGCAGTCTTTGTAAGACTTCCGTGGAATCCCTTACAAACGATGGCAGTTCCATGACTATAGGTTTTAAGAAATGATTCAGCAATTTAGATATAGGTTTCATTAAGCTGCCGTACCCCGAGACAATCGGCCTTCCAGGAGGATTTTTTAAGTCCTTGTGTACCTTTGGTAAAAGATACAATGTAGGTACACAAGGAAATTTGGTTTTAAGCCCTTCCCATACTTTTTTAGGTAAAACCCCATTTTCAAGGGCTTCGTCAAGAAGGTCATTATCTCAATCTGGAAAGACTCTGTGGGATCCACTGGGAGCCGTTGATAGCAGAGGGGGTCGTGGAGTTGCCTGAAGACCTCTTTCTCATAGAGGTCCACAGGCCACACTACCACGTTGCCCCCTTGTCTGCTGGTTTGAAGATAACACCCTTCATATGTCTCAGTTCTTCCAGGGCTTGTCGTTCTTCCCTACGTAGGTTGTCATATGGTTTATATTGAGGAATACGAAATATTGCCTCAACGACCATTCTAACAAAAACCTCTACTGAAGAGCACAGTGATAGAGGCGGAAAATATGTACTTTTTTTCTTGAGAAGTTCTGGAAACTTACCGGGTTGTGTATTCATCTGCTCTAATAATAGATCTTCTAGTGCTTGTAGTGCCGCCAGTTCTTCCTCTGTGGAAAATGAATCACATGTGGATTTATTAGAATGGTATTTCTTCAACAATAATTTCCTGGCAAAAAGGAAGGTGTCCTTAATTGCCATGAAATGGTCAAAGTTTGCTGTTGGGCTAAAACCCAAACCCAAGAAAAGAACCGATTCTTGTGCAGCTGTCAAGATAGTATCAGATAAGTTAATTACCTTTAAGGTATTTGTTGTCTTCAGATCTGATTCAAAGGCAGATTAGAGTAAAGAGTAAAGGCCCCGTCACACTAAGCAACATCGCTAGCAACATCGCTGCTAACGAACAACTTTTGTGACGTTGCTAGCGATGTTGCTGTGTGTGACATCCAGCAACAACCTGGCCCCTGCTGTGAGGTCGTTGGTTGTTGCTGAATGTCCTGGGCCATTTTTTAGTTGTTGCTGTCCCGCTGTGAAGCACAGATCGCTGTGTGTGACAGCGAGACAGCAACAACTAAATGTGCAGGCAGCAGGAGCCGGCTTCTGCGGAGGCTGGTAACCACAGTAAACATCGGGTAACCAAGAAGCCCTGTCCTTGGTTACCCGATATTTACCTTTGTTACCAGCCTCCGCCGCTCTCACTGTCAGTGCCAGCTCCTGCTCTGTGCACATGTAGCTGCAGGACACATCGGGTTAATTAACCCGATGTGTGCTGTAGCTAGGAGAGCAGGGAGCCAGCGCTAAGCATTGTGCGCTGCTCCCTGCTCTGTGCACATTTAGCTGCAGCACACATCGGGTAATTAACCCGATGTGTGCTGTAACTAGGAGAGCAGGGAGCCAGCGCTCAGTGTGCGCTGCTCCCTGTTCTCTGCACGTGTAGCTCCGTGCGCTGGTAACCAAGGTAAATATCGGGTTGGTTACCCGATATTTACCTTTGTTTCCAGCCTCCGCCGCTCTCACTGTCAGTGCCGGCTCCTGCTCTGTGCACATGTAGCTGCAGGACACATCGGGTTAATTAACCCGATGTGTGCTGTAGCTAGGAGAGCAGGGAGCCAGCGCTAAGCATTGTGCGCTGCTCCCTGCTCTGTGCACATTTAGCTGCAGCACACATCGGGTAATTAACCCGATGTGTGCTGTAACTAGGAGAGCAGGGAGCCAGCGCTCAGTGTGCGCTGCTCCCTGTTCTCTGCACGTGTAGCTCCGTGCGCTGGTAACCAAGGTAAATATCGGGTTGGTTACCCGATATTTACCTTAGTTACCAAGCGCAACATCTTCCACGCGGCGCTGGGGGCTGGTCACTGGTTGCTGGTGAGCTCACCAGCAACTCGTGTAGCCACGCTCCAGCGATCCCTGCCAGGTCAGGTTGCTGGTGGGATCGCTGGAGCGTCGCAGTGTGACATCTCACCAGCAACCTCCTAGCAACTTACCAGCGATCCCTATCGTTGTTGGGATCGCTGGTAAGTTGCTTAGTGTGACTGGACCTTAATTGTTGATGAGACATAGGACATAGGACATTATACTCTCCACCTTCTCTCATAGTGATGAGTATTTCCTGAGCATGAATAGTTATTCTTGATGGATGCCATGTGCTACAAGGAATGAACTCTGTTGGATTTGAATAGACTATGCCATGTGCTCAAATGGAAGTTATATTGTCATGTTGAGTTTATGAAACAGTCTTTCTAGCAATTCCTGATAAGCATCTGATATCTATATTCTATATGCCTGATATAATAAAAATTGATTATAATACAGAACATTGAGTGGCATGTGGAGTCTAGTTCCTATATGTGATATATGATATATTATTAAAATAAACATTTGATAGATAAGTTGGATTTATATTCTGAAGTACTTCTGCAGCATCATCATTCATCACACATATGTATATGTGTATTTTTGGTTTTAACTGAGGGAATGCTTGGACATCTTACAGACAGCAATAAAATAATATAAATAATAATGAAAGCATTGTGGTAGTTGATCGGCTTGATATATATTAGTGAATCTAATGGGATTAACCTCCTCTTGTGATACATAGACATGTGAATGGTATTTAATAAATATAATATTGGTCATAATAAATTCTATGCATTAGGTTTACAATTACTTGGATTTTTTGATAAATCCTATTGGTTTTGATGTATGTCTTTGCCGTCATAATATATGCAATCATCCTTTTAGATGAGTCTGATTTATGGTATACAACAAAATGGTGCTGTCTTTCCCCTATGCACAGTATTGTGAACACTGACGCTGCGGCGTGCATGCGTGTTCCCGTTCTCCCTGGTCATCACGGGCGACATCGTCACCCCTGCTGACGTGCCCGCACCTCGTGATGGGGGGAGGGATCCCTCGCGTCCGTGCTGGCAGCGCCCGGTAAGTAGAGTGTTCATTTATTGATATGATTCAGCTGCCTGGGGACTATATAAGATTGCCCTGCATTCCCTCACATCACTCCCTGACGAAGCTACGTGAAATGATTGTTGGAGTGGTGTGGGGGAGGATCTATCTACATCAGGTAAAGCAATTCTATCCACCTGCATATTTGTCCTATATGGTCTTTGATATTTTTTTGTAAGAAATGTCCTTCTGACTTTTTCTCACACATTATGAGACTTCACATCTCTCAATATGTATTTCTCCTGTCTACTGCGTAAAGGTTATCTCTCCTGCAAAGACTTATAAACATTGTGTCTTCCTATGGTTAACATGCAATGAGATATACATATATTTTCCACACATAAGAGTAATCTAACACAGGAGATGATATTTGATGGTTAGAATTAACTATATGTGCTTTACAAATGGAGATTATGATATCATGAATGTTTTTTGATAGACCCTTCATTTTACACCTTATTAAGTTTTTAATCATGTCTCTTATGTCCATTGTGTATATGTTTTTTAATCATGTTAATAAAGATTTATTTTGTACTTATAATATGGTCTTTTGAAGTGATTTATATGGACTCCTTCTTAAGTTTAAAGGGAACCTGTCACCAGATTTGGTGACTATAAACTGTAGCCACCACCGGTGGGCTCTTATATACAGCATTCTAACATACTTTATATAAGAACCCAGGCCACCATGTAGAACGTAAAAATCACTTTAGAATACTCACCTAAATGGGTGGTGCAGTGCAGACCGGTCGGATGGGTGTCTCCATTTTCTATGTCCAGCGCCTCCTCTTTTGGCCATCTTTGTCCTCCTTCTTCTGAAGACTGGGTGCATGACACGTTCTATAGGCCAGCAAAGAGGTCCTGCGCAGGCGCACTACAATACTGCGCAGAACCTCAATGCCGGTTTGTGAAGAAGAGGCACTGGACCTGGAGAACAGAGACACCTATCTGCCCTGCACCGCGGTGGTGGCCGCAGCTAATAGTCGCCAAATCTGGAGACAGGTTCCCTTTAAGACCTCATGCACACGTTGAGTATTTGGAAAGTTTTTCAGCTCAGTATTTGTAAGCCAAAACAAGGAGTGGATCAATCAGAAGAAATTCATAGAAACAAGGGCACCACTTCTGCATTTTTCTACCCACTCCTGGTTTTGGCTTACAAATATGGAGATTAAAAATTCACCAAATACGCAAAATTTGCACAAGCCCTAATGGAGCTAGTCAGGACCCTGAACTCTTTATTTTATTTTTTTTTTTGCAATGAGGCTAAGAGCTTACTGGCAGATAGTTGCTAACTACCTGACTGTTCCGCCCAGCAACAAACTGCTCCCACTAAGAGTCGTCACAGGTCGACATTGCCAGCGATGCTCCTGCTTCCTTTGACGTCATGTTGTCAGTGCAGCTTCTTCTCTTCCACTCTTTGCCCCAGCACAAAAAAGTCCCAGATAACCCCTTTAACAGATCTATTCATTAAAATGAACTTTGATAATCCCATTAAGGCTTTTTTTCCTCAGATTCTAATGCATAGATTTACTTACTTTTACCATTCCTTACTCTACTACAGAAGTGTAGGCTCATATTTATTTACAGTGGCTAATTATTACAGGTAGTCTGAAAGACTTTTCTTTCAGTTCTTTGAGTCTAGAAGAGGAAAGGTGACTGGCAAGACCATCCTGGCTAGATGGCTAAGGCTATGTGCGCACGCTGCATTTTGTTTTTTTGCCACATTTTTGCGCGGTTTTTGGGTGCAGTGTTGGTCTCAAAACTGCATGAATTTCCTTCCCCAGCAAAGTGTAAGAGATTTAATTTTTGCTGTCCGCACATTGCAGTTTTTTTTTGGTTGTGTCTTTGTGGTGACCACGAAGAGCAGTATGTCAATTCTTTTGGTGTTTTTTCACTGCGTTTTTCACCCATTCAATTCATTGGAGTGTGGAAAACTGCAATGAAAAACGCAAGTTGTTATTTTACATGCGCTTTGGTGCATTTTTCTGACTAGACTCTGGGTCGGCGGGGATTGATTGCTGGTATTTGGCAAGATACTGCTCCATATAAAGTCTATGGGGACCAGAATCGGGCGCAAAAGGGGTAGGAGCAAGTGCTTCATACACATTGATCACCAGTCGGCTGTCACACTGCTCCCGCGGCAGCTCTTTCATCTTCCAGAGCCGGCCGCTCATTAGGCTCATAACATATTCACTCTTTCCCTGTTCACCGGTGTCTATGATTGGTTGCAGGCAGACCCGCACCCACACTGGGTAACAGCTGTCTGACTGCAGCCAATCACAGACGCCGGTAGGCGGGTCTATACCGTACAGTAAATTTAATTAAAAAAAAAAAGCAGCGTGCGGTCCCCCCAATTTTGATAACCAGCCACGATAAAGTCTCACATCTGGGGGCTGGTATTCTCAGGCTGGGGAAACCCACGTGTGATACCAATGTGATATGACTGAAGAATGAGTGTGATTAGATAGGAATCCTAATCAAAAGATAGTGATCACAGGTATTATTTGATCCATCCAAAACTCAGTATCAAAGAGGTGTCCTCTGGTTGAACCTATTTCACCATGACCAAGAGTACGTGTTAGTAGATCTAGAACAAACGACTTATGAGGAAGGAACGCTTACACTTTAACATATGCAGGAAACTCGTGGTTAGCTAAAAACATGTGTAGGAAACTGGCAATGTAAAATTCATGGCTCATTGCAATATATGCAGGAAACTAGTGGTCAGCCAAAGGTCAGCTAAAAACATGTGCAGGAAACTGCTGGTGCCCACAGCAGCTTGTGGTCAGGTTACATGACCATGACTCAGCAGTCACATGCTGGTCACCAATTGCAATAATCAGTGCACACGACGTACAAAGTTGGTATAAAAATACAGGGCTCGCTTAGTGAGATAGGGACGTTTCCAGGATGCTAAAGTGGACGCACTGTTCCTGTGATGCAGAGACCGGGTTGTTTTCCTTCTCACTAATCGAGTCCCTCCAAAGAGAAAGGCGTGCTACAACATACGGTAATGTTGATGCATATTTCTGTTATTGTATAAGATTCTATGACTAAAGTAGTGCTAATGCCTATGTACCATTGATTATTCATGTGCTATTAAAATAAATAATATCTTGCTATAAAGAATCTTAGTATTCGTGCTTGATTAGGATATCAGTGAGCGCTTCGTAAGTACGGGCTTTCAGCCCTCTTTTTAAGAGAATTAAGCAAGACATAAATTGGCATAGTCGGCAAGATTACTTCTATAAGAAGTAATTAACGAATTTTTGTAATTTAGAAATTAAAAACATATATTTAGCAAATTTCCAGATTTTTTTTCAATCTTTTTGCATAGTGTCAAAATGTTCAGAAAACGTTGTTGTCGAGATCCCCGGCTGGACTGAGGCTCCCTACAATCTTATAGCACAAAATTAGTAAATTGTGGATTGGCAGAACAATTGCAGGATAAGCTCAAGAGTAGTGAACCTACTGATGTTGTGAATGTACTCAGTAGTGTCCCTGTGAAAGCAGGTGATGTAGTGTCTTTAGGATGGCGCATGTAGATTTTGGCAAGTGCATATCGCGCAATGCATGAGCGTAATGTAAAGATGCAGAAGAAAGGTTCCCAGATGGAACAAAAGATGACAGAATTAGAGGGCCAGAAAACAGTTCTGGAATGAAATACCCGACTGTTGAAGAATAAATTGGAACATTATCAGAATATGACAGAAAAAGCTGCCGTAAAAATTGCTCAAAATAAGTACAAGAAAAGAAGAGGAAAGGTAAATAAAACCAAAGTACATAAAAATATCACCACAGCTTCTATAAACTGGGATCCCGATACTTGGGATGGGGATGTGTGGGATTCATCATCATCTGATGAGGAGGATTACCATAAAGGGAAGATTCAGGCTAACCCAGTAAGGAGGCGCCTAGAGAGGACAGAGAATGAGATCATCCGGGAACATGTCCGGGATGGTCAGGGAAATCTGCAATATGACGAAGATAGTAATGCCATCACAAATGAGAGAACTATTCCTCATGTAAAAAAATTGAGTAACCATTGAAGATTATTCTCAGGGAGAAGTTGATAGCATTTTAACACAATTTAGACTAAAACCAGGAGAAGAAGAAATTCCCTGGTTGGTCAGGGTGCATGATCTCGGAGGAGTTGGAGTGTGCTTTGACGACGGAGACGTGGCAAAATTTGTCACTATGTCTCGGGACCCAGTAATTCAGAGATGAGCAAGGCACTCAAAACTTAATCATGATCTTAGCCTATGCTTTTCTGGACAAATACCCATCAGAAGCAGACTTTCCTATCAATGATAAACCTTGGTATACCTTAAAAGATGGTATGGAACAGCTGAAGGAAGAAGCAATGAGGAATGCTCTTCCTCTTTTGGGAATGGATGATGATTATATCCAGTACCCATTGACAGCCAGCATAAGAAACAGGCTGGTTAAACATGCTCCTCCAGCATACAAAACAGTTATTTTAACCTTAACTGTAGCGCTGACTGGAGAATTAATCGGTGTAATTATAAGGAGGATGAGGGAGTTACAGGATATGGGACAGTGGGATAAATCATCCCCTGGAGGCCATCTTGGTAACAGTAAGTCAAACAATCCTGATTGGAAAGAGAAATCAGTAGGGGAGGACCCACGGGTGTCTCGCAAAGACATGTTCCAGGCTTTGCTTAAAGCTGGGATCAATAAGGAAAGGATTGATGGAAAGGAGACAGGAGAATTATGGAAGTTGTACAAACAAAGTTATATCCGCAAAGAAAGTGACCACTACAAATGTGGAGGTGGGCTCAAAAACCCCCAAGGTAAAGAAATCAGAAGGAAAAGGGGGAAAAACCCCAAAGAAAGTGTCTTGGGAAGATTTTCAGTCACTTTACCCATGGGAAGAACTTGCTGCAGCCGTGGCCACAAAGGTCACAGATGGAAGGGCTAATACACAGACTGAAGTCTGTGTAAATTAAAGTTCAGAAGGAAGTGATTTACCATAGGTAGCCAGCCAAGCCCCCCTTTTGATAAAAAGGGACGAACGTCCATACGTCAATCTTAGCATACATTGGAAAGGGGGAAATGTTCAAAGAGTCCCAGCTTTCATTGACACGGGGGCAGAGGCTACTTTAATTCATGGAAACCCAAAAAAAATAAAAGGACCTTGAGTAAAAATTTCTGGACTAGGTGGTCAAGTGATCATCGGAGTTCAGACACCGGTAGCTTGGAAGATAGGTAATTTACCTATCAAGAAGTATACGGTGCTGGTAGTTCCTATTCCAGAATATATTTTGGGAATTGATGTCCTAAAAGGGATGACTCAATCTAACAGAAGGAAAATTCTCCTTTGGGGTTAAGTCTTGTCATAAGGAACGACCGGTGGTGGTGGGCAAAGTCAAAATGCCCCCTGTACATGTGCCTCTCCAGCTACAAAAATGGTAGCTATAAAACAATATCGAATACCAGGAGGTCACAGAGAGATAGGAGAAACCATTAAAGAATTGGTAGAAACTGGGGTAATGCGCCCTACTACTGCCGCATGGAATAATCCTGTCTGGCCAGTTAAAAAGAGTGATGGCTCCTGGAGCATGACAGTTGATTATAGGGAGTTAAACAAGAATACTCCTCCTTTGACAGCTGCAGTTCCGGATATAATAACAATTGTGGAAAATATTCAGACTCACTCCGGAACTTGGTATGCAGTAATTGATTTGGCAAATGCTTTCTTTACTATACCTATAGAAGAGAAGGCTCAAGATCAATTTGCATTCACTTGGTTAGGGAGACAATATACCTTTACCAAGTTACGCCAAGGATGGCTACATAGCCCCACAATATGTCACCGGACGGGGGCAGAGCATTTGGATGGATTCGATCTACCATCAGAAATGCAGATCTCACATTATATCGATGATATAATGATACAAGGACAAGATGAGCAAAGTGTGAAAGACCAATTGACAAAACTGGTTGCTCATATGAGGAGTAAAGGATGGGAAATCAATGATGCCAAGGTTCAAGGACCGTCTCAGGTGGTAAAATTTCTAGGGATTCAGTGGAACAAGGGGCACAGAGAGATCTTGCCCAATGCCAGACAGAAAATTATTAATTTTCCGGTCCCTAAATCCAAACAAGAGACTCAGTCTTATATTGAATTGTTTGGTTTTTGGAGACAGCATATCCCGCATTTGGGACAAATGTTGGCTCCTTTGTACAAAGTAACGAGGAAAAAATATGAGTTCCACTGGGGAGAGGAAAAGCAAAATGCATTTGAGATGGTCAAGGAAGCGATACAACAAGCTGTGGATCTATGGCCAATGTTGTCAGGACCCGTGGAGCTGCATGTGTCAGTTCATCATATGTATGCCAATTGGTCACTTTGGCAAAAACAAGGAGGGAAAAAAAAATAGTTCCTCTTGGATTTTGGAATAGAAAATTACCAGATGCTGGAGAAAAATACACTCCTTTTGAACAGCAATTGTTAGCTTGTTATTGGGCTCTGGTGGAGACGGAACAATTAACCATTGAACATGAGGTATTGCTGAGACCAACTATAACCATAATGCAGTGAGCAGTGAGTGTTGTCCAATCCTAAAACCAATAGGGTGGGGCACGCCCAGGAACAAAGTATCATTAAATGGAAATGGTACATTTCGGAAAGGGCCAAGAAGGGAAAAGGCGGGATCGCCACTCTACATGAGAACGTGGCAGAGGTAGCTGAGGAAACATCTTTTCCCAGCAAAGCTGCCATGCTAGAAGACTCTCCGGTGAAGTGGGGGAAAGTATATGAAGATTTAACCGAACAACAACAAACACATGCATGGTTCACAGACGGATCGGCTCGTTATGTGAGTGGGAAAAGGTTGTTGAAAAGTGTTGCATATAATCCCAGATTGGAAAACTTTCTGTCAGTAGAAGGGGAAAGCAAAATTAGCCAATATGCAGAACTCTATGCCATATTCTTGGCATTATCTTTTGAACAGGGAAAAAAAGAGTGTCATCTTTATACCAATTCTTGGTCAGTAGCAAATGCATTAGCCACATGGATGATGGGATGGAAAAAACACAATTGGCTAATTCATGGAAAAGAGATTTGGGGCAAGGAAGTGTGGCAAGTCATTGGAGATTATTCAATCTACCAAGACCACTGTATTTCATGTTGATGCTCATGTCCCTACTAACTCACTTGAACGTTTGTTTAATTCAGAAGCAGATAAAGCAGCAGCCATCAGACAAGTCAGTCCAACAGTTGACAAGGAAAAAGAGGCATGGTTGCAAGGTACAGCTGTTTGGGCACACCAGAAAAGTGGACATTTGGGAGAAAAAGCCACTTACAGGTGGGCTCAGGAAAGGGGTGTGCCTCTTACTCTTGATATCATTAAAGAAACCATTCTACACTGTCCAGTGTGCCAACATTCACAAAAGAGGAAGGTTCCACATACAGTAATGGGACACATAGGTCGAGGACAATTACCTGCACAAATTTGGCAGATGAATTTCATTGGTCTATTGCCAGAAAGTAGAGGGTGTAAATACGTCTGCACTGCAGTAGACACATACTCAGGTTTGATAGCGGGTTTTCCCTGTAAAGGCCCCTTTACACACAGACTTTCAGCGATCCCACCAGCGATCCCAACCTGGCCAGGATCACTATAAAGTCTCTGGTGAGTCGCTGGTGAGCTGTCAAACAGGCAAACCTGGCCAACGACGCAACAGCGATCCGGACCTGCAGAACGGCCTAGCTAGTCATTGGGGACGTTGTAAAGCAGCTTTTTGAAAGGGAAGTTGCTAACAAAGTCGCTGTAAAGTCCCCTTTACACACAAACTTTCTAGCGATCATGCTGCACAGCGGGAAACAAAGGACCAAAGAATGGTCCTGAACGATTTGTAGCGATCAGCAACTTCACAGCAGGGGCCAAGTCGCTGATGTGTTTCACACACTGCAATGTTGCTGGGGAGGTCGCTATTACGTCACAAAACCGGTGACGTTACAGCGATGTGGTTTGCGATGTTGCAGTGTGTAAAGCCACCTTAAGGCAGCAACCCAGTGGAGTACTGAGAGAACTTTAGAAATCATCACTCAATACTATGGAGTCCCATTGCAGGTACAATCAGATAATGGTTCTCATTTTACTGGACAGAAGATAAAAGATTATGCCCAAGAGCATAACATTCAATGGGTGTATCATATGCCATACTATCCCCAGGCGGCTGGTCTGGTGGAAAGAATGAATGGGTTGTTGAAATCCACCTTGAAAAAAGTAAATCAAATCAGACAAATAGTATGGACAATGGAGAGACAATCTCAGTGAAGCCCTACAGATAATAAACAATAGACCTATCACAGATTCTATGACTCCTCTCATGAGAATGTTGACACTGTTGTAGCTGTTCTGTTTTGTCACAAGTCAGCTTATGGGATCACCAGCGAGGTCCTCTTGAGTTAGGGGTGCTTCACACACAGCGAGCTCGCTGCCGAGATCGCTGCTGAGTCACGCTTTTTGTGACGCAGCAGTGACCTCATTAGCGATCTCGCTGTGTGTGACACTGAGCAGCGATCTGGCCCCTGCTGCGAGATCGCTGCTCGTTACACACAGCCCTGGTTCGTTTTCTTCAAAGCCGCTCTCCTGCTGTGACACACAGATCGCTGTGTGTGACAGCAAGAGAGCGACAAATGAAGCAAGCAGGGAGCAGGAGCCGGCGTCTGACAGCTGAGGTAAGCTGTAACCAAGATAAACATCGGGTAACCAAGGTGGTTACCCGATATTTACCTTAGTTACCAGCCTCTGCAGCTCTCACGCTGCCTGTGCTGCCGGCTCCGGCTCTCTGCACATGTAGCTGCTGTACACATCGGGTTAATTAACACGATGTGTACAGCAGCTAGGAGAGCAAGGAGCCAGCGCTAAGCAGTGTGCGCGGCTCCCTGCTCTCTGCACATGTAGCTGCATTACACATCGGGTTAATTAACCCGATGTGTACTGTAGCTAGGAGAGCAAGGAGCCAGCGCTCAGTGTGCGCGGCTCCCTGCTCCCTGCTCACACTGGTAACTAATGTAAACATCGGGTAACCATACCCGATGTTTACCTTAGTTACCAGTCTCCGCAGCTTCCAGACGGCGGCTCCGTGCAAGCGCAGCGTCGCTTGCACGTCGCTGCTGGCTGGGGGCTGTTCACTGGTCGCTGGTGAGATCTGCCTGTTTGACAGCTCACCAGCGACCATGTAGCGATGCAGCAGCGATCCTGACCAGGTCAGATCGCTGGTCGGATCGCTGCTGCATCGCTAAGTGTGAAGGTACCCTTAGGCCTCTTCAGACCTAATCAAGATCGAGCGCTCGGAGAGAAAAGACCAGCATCCATGTGAGCATGATCAATTTCTTCTGTTTATTTAAGGAAAGTACAGTTTATTTATACCATTTACAGATCAATGTGATATTGCAAAAGAAAGAGAAAAAAAACTTCTAGCTGAACTTTACCAGTTGTTCATATGACCTTTAAGTTTTAGCAAAACAAAAATGTAGAGTCATGCATATGAGATAAGGAGAAGATTAGAAGAACATTTAGAGACCATAATAATCCTTGAGCCGGTCTCTTATTCCGTAGGCTCCATGACTATGAACTACCATCAGATATACTTACTAATAACAATAAATCTTTAATGAAGAAATAGAGAAACTATTAACCCTTCTATATCAATTTCCCCCTTTTGTAAATGGTATAACCTTCACTACACGGTCAGTAGGCGTCCAAACAGGAGCTGCTGGCTCATGTGCCTAGTACCCATGAGGGGTCTTCCTACCACTTCACCCATCCACCCTCAGTGTGGACACCTACTCCCGGTCAGCAGAGGCCATTTGGGGTCCGTAGTAAACTACAGAGGGTTCAATGCTGGGACTCTTAGAACATACATTATTCATTAGTTTAGGTAATGCATATATCAATGTTTTTACAGCTATATAAAGCAGTAGACAGAACAACAATATTTGCATACAGGTTTGTATAATGCCAGAAACCCAACCTGCTATGCCCTTAAACCAATTGGCTGGATTCATAAAAGAAAATGTATTTCCCCACCAGGAGTCCTTGTTGGCATCGTGCTCTTTTAACCATTTATCCCTAAGTTCACTTGTTTTCTGTATATCTGCTCTAACCTGGAGGTTGCCTGCAGGGTCAATGTAATGGCAACAGGCAGGACCAATTATTTGACACATTCCGCCGTCTTTTGCTGTCACAAAGTCTAGTACTATAGTATGCTGGTTAGTGACTACAATTAATTGTTTTTGTATAGCATTGGTAGCATTTAGAATCTCAAGAACCCGAAAAATTTGATCATCCAGGTAGTCAGTGGACTCTACTAGCTTGTCCCACATTTGCATTAAGAAAGGGTGTATGAAAATAGCACTAAATACCTTATTTGCTTTTCCCAATTCTACTACATGAGGCCTACCATTTGGCCGGGGTTTATTATCTGCTGCTCGTTTATACAAGGTATGAATTGGGACAGCTGCTACATCTACTTTACTATGAGGAACTATGAAAGTGGCAGGTGTAAGTCTGGCAAGTGTGCAAACCCCTCTCATGTCAGGGCTCACCCACTTGTGAGCACGATTCCCACAAACCAAAAACACTCCCTCTGGGAAAATACAAAAGTGAGTTTGACTTTGTACACAATAAAGCAGATTCAGAAGCCCCTTCATGACTTTATGAGCACACCATGTATTGTTCATTTGTTTTCCGGTCATACCCGAGATACAGCTACCCCGCTCCCTCCTAAAAGTCCGTCTAATAAATGATGATGTACAGCCCTCAATACCCTTCTGATATACTGTCTCATTGTCCTTGGTTGAGTCATGTGTATGTATATAGAAACAGTTATTGTCTTCTCCACAATTTCCAACACCATTGTATTGAAGACTGAACCATAATCCATCATGGGGAATGGGGCCCGAATGAGGAATCTTAGTCTTTATTTTGGCAATTATGCCCATGTCTGAATCGTATTCCATCCACCACGAGTATCCATCGGGTCGTGTGATATTTAGCTGGAACCAGGGTTTAGTGACCCATCCAACTATAGTCAATGTAGCAGATACATCACGAGGTACATCTTCTCCCAAAAATCTAGATTGAGTCCAGGTTTCATTGTGTATACAGTCTGGTACCAACACCTCCTGTGGTTCCAGAGGTAAGGCTAAATAAGGCATAGTCTTTGAAGAAATAGGACTGTGTGTGCAGATCCAACAGTCTTTTGGCTTTTCTCCCTCCATGTCCTCAGTAAGAGAAATATGGTGGCGAATGAGTTTATTATCCCAGTCCGTATTAAAAAGTTCGCTCAGTGTCTTTGTTTGTTGCAGCAACCCTGCTACACCTAGCAGGATAATTAGCAAAACTGTCATTCTGCCGGTGGAGTGACCTTTTTACAGTGACTGGCGTGGATCCAGGTGGGTTTTCCCTCAAGTTTCACTGAGGTGGATGTGGTCAGCTGGACTTGGAATGGGCCATCAAAGCGTGGATCTAGGCTCCTTCTCACGTGTCTGCGCACGACCACCCAATCACCTGGATTCAGCTGATGCACATCTGCACTTGCATTGGGATCTGGAATGGATGAAAAGACATGTTTATGCACCACATTAAGTCTTTCCTGTAAGGCCTGGACGTAGGCTGTCATAGTGCCGTGCTGCATCTGTAACACTTGTGGAAAGTAGAGACCTGTTTTTGGGGCACTACCAAAAAGGACTTCAAAAGGAGACAAGCCTGTCTTTCTATTTGGAGTGTGTCTGACTGAAAAGAGTGCCAGGGATAAGCACTCTACCCAATTCTTTCCTGTCTCTGCCATGGCCTTTTGAATTTTTAGTTTAAGTGTCCCGTTTAATCTCTCTACTTTTCCACTGCTCTGTGGATGATAAGGGGTATGGAATGCCTGCTCTATTCCCAGGGCCTGCATAATGTCCCTCATTATTTCTCCAGTGAAGTGTGTACCCCTGTCACTTTCTATGGCTTCTGGGATGCCATACCGACAGACTAGTTCCTTCATCAGTTTTTCTGCAGTTGTTTTAGCATTTGCACATTTTACTGGATAGGCCTCAACCCATCCTGAGAAGAGATCTACACATACCAGGACGTATTCATACACTCCTACCTTGGGTAGTTGTATGTAGTCTATTTGCAGTCGTTGAAATGGATAGAGCGGTTTGGGTGTTGCTTTCTTAGGGACTTTTACTGTTTTACCTGGGTTGTGTTGTGCGCAGATAATGCAGGATTGTACATGTTTGGAGGCTACGTAACTGAAGCCAGGAGCGATCCAGAAGGCATTCACCTGGTTACACATGTGACTTTTTGAGGCGTGAGTGGGGCCATGTGTTGCTTGTGCCATCATAGGGAACAGGGACCTTGGTAAACACAACCTATCCTTACTTTCCCATACTCCATTCGAGTTCAGCCCAGCTCCCATTTTCCCCCAGTGTTCCTTCTCTGTTTGGGCAGCCTGATGCTGGAGGGATTTCAGGACATCCAGACTCACTGTGGCTGGGACTTGTTGGCTCCCTGCCACTATCCTCTGATCCCTAGGCCTCTTTGCCGCTGCTTTCGCAGCTGCATCCGCCCTTCTATTGCCCGCTACCTCCAGTGAGTCACCTTTTGTGTGTGCTTTCACCTTAATGATGCCAACCTGGACTGGTAACATTAGTGCCTCCATTAACCGTTTTACCAATTCTGCATTTTTAATAGGCTTACCAGCTGACGTAAGAAAAGCTCTACTTCTCCAGATAGGGCCAAAATCATGACAGATCCCAAATCCATACTTTGAGTCTGAATAAACATTAATTTTCCTACCTGACCCCGCTCTACACGCCTCAATGAGCGCTGTTAGCTCCGCCTCCTGCGCGGACATGTGCGGCGGGAGTGGTTCAGCTCGGATTACCTCATGCGAGGATACTACTGCATATCCAGTGTAGAATCTCCCATCCAGGTGGTATCTGGAGCCATCTACAAAAAACTCAAAATCTGCATTAGTAATAGGTGTATCATAGACATGTGGAAAACCTGCTGTCTCCTGACTCATCAGCTCTATGCAGTCATGCTCGTGCGTCATGTCAAAGTATTCATCCTCACTTGCTACCATTGTCACCAATTCCCCCTTTTCTGAATCTACTGGCAAAAGGGTGGCTGGATTCAGAACATTACACCTCTTGAGGGTGACATACTCAGGAATCAGAAGGGCACATTCAAGTCTGAGCTGTCTGGCCATAGACAGGTGTTTCGGTTGGACTTGCACAAGTATAGCATGGATGTCATGCGGGGAGTAAATTGTTAAGGGAAATGTCAATGTGATCTCGCAAGCTTTCCCTAGCAGTACTGCAGCAGCCGCTACAGCACGGACACATGTGGGTGACCCTCTGACAACTGGGTCCAATCGCGCTGAGTAGTAAGCTATTGGTCTTTGTTTGTCACCATGTTGCTGTGTGAGGACGGCTGTCGCATGCCCTCCCTGTTCTGTGCAAAACAAGAAAAATGGTTGATCGTAATTTGGAATACCCAGGGCCGGGGCAGATACAATGAGTAGTTTAAGGGAATGAAAGGAATCAATAGCTTCCTGAGTGAGGTCAAAGGGGTCAGATGCCAGACAATCATAGAGGGGTTGCATCATTTGCGAGGCAGACCTTATCCAAGGCCTGCAGTATGACACTAAGCCCAAAAAGGTGCGCAGTTGCCGGTGGGACCTGGGTAAGGAGAGATTTTGGACTGCTTGTTTTCTCTCCTCAGTCAGGTGTCTCGTACCTTCAGAGATACAGTGACCCAAAAAGGTTACCTTTTGCTTACAGTACTGTAATTTTTCACGTGAAACTTTGCAACCATTCTCTGCCAGAAAACACAGCAAAGAAATTGTGGCTTCCTTGCAGGACGTCTGGTCTGGACAGCAGAGCAAAAGGTCATCCACGTACTGCAATAGCGTAACCTGTGGATGAGGCGGTTGCCACTGTTCCAGAATTCCTGCCATAGCTGTGGAATAAATGGTAGGTGAATTCATTCCTCCTTGCGGGAGGACTGTCCACATGTACTGTTTCCCCTCATGTGTGAAGGCAAAAAGATACTGACAGTCAGGGTGTAGAGCAGGGGTCTCAAACTCAGCTGGGTGTCTGGGCCGCATATAGAAAAAAAAAAATGAGGGGGGCCGCATTATTTGCAGGACAAAGTGAACATTTTTAATGAATCCATGTTTTTTTTTCTATACATCTTGGATCACTTTTGTAAACATTTTCGCTTGTTTATTATAACAAACGTGCACTTTTTTTGTTAAGTTTATATACAGAAAAGCATTTTTAATGTAAATAAAAAAAGTCATGCTTTAGGATTTTTTTTTTTTTTACATTTTATCACCTTCTTGTAATTGTTTTACAATTAGCAGCATCATATAGTAATCTTAGCCAAAATCATGTAGTAATGTGCCCATCCGTGTGCCCTGTAGTAAGGTGCTCATCCTTGTGGTATTGTGCCCAGTAGTATAGTGCCCATCCTTGTGCCCTGTAGTATTGTGCCCAGTAATATTGTTCCAATCCTTGTAGTATTGTGCTCATCCTTGTAGTATTGTGCTCTGTAGTATTCTGCCAATTCCCGTAGTATTGTGGCCATCCCTGTAGTATTCAGCCCATCCCTGTAGTATTCAGCCCATCCCTGTAGTATTGTGGCCATCCCTGTAGTATTCTGGCCATCCCTGTAGTATTCTGCCCATCCCTGTAGTATTCTGCCCATCCCTGTAGTATTGTGGCCATCCCTGTAGTATTGTGGCCATCCCTGTAGTATTGTGGCCATCCCTGTAGTATTCTGGCCATCCCTGTAGTATTCTGCCCTTCCCTGTAGTATTCTGCCCATCCCTGTAGTATTCTGCCCATCCCTGTAGTATTGTGGCCATCCCTGTAGTATTGTGGCCATCCCTGTAGTATTGTGGCCATCCCTGTAGTATTCTGCCCACCCTTGTAGTATTGTGGCCATCCCTGTAATATTCTGCCCATCCTTGTAGTATTGTGGCCATCCCTGTAGTATTGTGGCCATCCTTGTAGTATTCTGCCCATCCCTGTAGTATTGTGGCCATCCCTGTAGTATTCTGCCCACCCTTGTAGTATTTTGGCCATCCCTGTAGTATTCTGCCCATCCCTGTAGTATTCTGCCCATCCCTGTAGTATTCTGCCCACCCTTGTAGTATTGTGGCCATCCCTGTAGTATTCTGCCCACCCTTGTAGTATTGTGGCCATCCCTGTAGTATTCTGCCCACCCTTGTAGTATTGTGGCCATCCCTGTAGTATTCTGCCCATCCCTGTAGTATTTTGCCCATCCCTGTAGTATTCTGCCCATCCCTGTAGTATTCTGCCCATCCCTGTAGTATTCTGCCCATCCCTGTAGTATTCTGCCCATCCCTGTAGTATTGTGGCCATCCCTGTAGTATTGTGGCCATCCCTGTAGTATTGTGGCCATCCCTGTAGTATTCTGCCCACCCTTGTAGTATTGTGGCCATCCCTGTAATATTCTGCCCATCCTTGTAGTATTGTGGCCATCCCTGTAGTATTGTGGCTATCCTTGTAGTATTCTGCCCATCCCTGTAGTATTGTGGCCATCCCTGTAGTATTGTGGCCATCCCTGTAGTATTCTGCCCATCCCTGTAGTATTCCGCCCATCCCTGTAGTATTGTGGCCATCCCTGTAGTATTCTGCCCACCCTTGTAGTATTGTGGCCATCCCTGTAGTATTCTGCCCATCCCTGTAGTATTCTGCCCATCCCTGTAGTATTCTGCCCATCCCTGTAGTATTCTGCCCACCCTTGTAGTATTGTGGCCATCCCTGTAGTATTCTGCCCACCCTTGTAGTATTGTGGCCATCCCTGTAGTATTCTGCCCACCCTTGTAGTATTGTGGCCATCCCTGTAGTATTCTGCCCACCCTTGTAGTATTGTGGCCATCCCTGTAGTATTCTGCCCACCCTTGTAGTATTGTGGCCATCCCTGTAGTATTCTGCCCACCCTTGTAGTATTGTTGCCATCCCTGTAGTATTCTGCCCATCCTTTAGTAATACGCAAACAAAAAAAAAAAAATCTCCTCACCTTTCCTCCGTTCCCTGTGTGCCCACGATCAGTACTTGCAGAGTTTTGGATGCAGCATGCTTCAGCTGCGTCCAAAACCCTGCTATGTATGGTAAAAGCACAGTGGGCATGGGATTTCTAAAAATCCCATGCCCACTGTGCGTGTACGGCCCGCAGTGAAAACGGAACTGCGGTGTGGCTTCCAGAGGCCGCAGCATGTGAATTTATGCTGCGGCGTCTGAAGCGTCCTCCCTAGGCAGAGCACAGCGAGGAGACCGCAGCGGCCCGAACCCCTGATCGCAGGCACGGGCAGCTGCGGTCTCCTAAGGAGTAGACTTGCGGCCCCGCCGATCAGGACGCGCTGTGTCCAAGCACGCAGCGGGTCCTGAACTTGAGCACGTACCTTACCTGCTTGTCGCGGCCCGTGATGATCGCGGCTCTGTGCTGAGGGTCGGCGCCGGCAGGAACTTCACTGCATTTGAATCCATTTGCGGTGCAGCGCAGAGGAGCTGTGTCTGGACCAATGGCTGCTGCCTGCCAATCAGATGCAAGGAAGTGACGTCGCTGTATGACGTCACCTCCTTGCATCTGATTGGCAGACAGCAGCAGCAACTGGGATAGAACTGACAGCTCCTTGCGCGGCACCGCAGATGGATTCAAATGCAGTAAAGTTCCTGCCGACGCCGACCCTCAGCATAGAGCCGCGATTTGTCACGGGGTCTGCGGGCCGCAACAAACAGCCTCAGGGGCCGCATGCGGCCCGCGGGCCGCGTGTTTGAGACCCCTGGTGTAGAGGCACAGAGAAAAATGCATTTGCCAAATCAATTACTGTAAAACATTTGGAGGTCCCTGGGATTTGTGACAGTAAGGTATGTGGGTTTGGAACAATTGGTGTTACACTCTCAGTGACAGCATTGACAGCTCTCAAATCATGCACCATTCTGTACGTGTCAGGGGAACCTTTGGGCCCTTTTTTCTTGATTTGATACAAGGGAGTGTTACAGGGGGAGGACCTTTGTACTAGAGCCCCTGCTTCCACATATTCTCTTATATCTCTGGTCAGAGCCATTGATTTGGCTGGACTTAAGGGATACTGTTTTAAACAAGGAGGAGTGGAGCCCTCTTTTAATTTTATCATGACTGGGGGAATAGGAAGCCGACCAACATCAGTTTTTCCCTTTGCCCATACAATGTCTGGAACTTGTTGCATTGCTATGTCTTCACTAGTTCTGGTATCGGACACTCTCGCAGATTTGGACATGTACACCATTGCTGCAATCTTGCACAAGTGTTTGTCAGAGAGGGGACTTGTGACTGTAATACCTTCTGGGGTGTATTGTATGGTAGCCTGGATAGCACTTAACACATCAGCCCCCAGCAAATTCATAGGAGTGTTTTCACTAACAATAAGCTTTGTGAGAATTTCCTGGCTATCTTGTAATCTCAGCTTCATCTGTTTTGTCAAGGGAGTTTCAGACACCAATCCCTCCACCCCAACACACTCCACAGTCTCGTCAGTGATCATCTCTGGCTTTATCAGGTCTTTATGTACCACAGTGCCGGCTGCCCCAGTGTCAATTAAAAATTCTGCCTCTTTCCCCCCTGGCATGGTTATGGTCGTAAGTAAGGTGGGACCAGGTCCTGAGGGAACGAAAACAGGGTACACATTTGTCACTGGGTTGCCAGTTTCCTAGGTCAGAGGCAAGGGAGGAGGGAAATCAGTCTGCTCACTCTCCTTTTTGGAGTTTTTGCACTGTCTGGCATAATGTCCATTCTGTCCACAATTCCAGCACTGTACGGTCGCTCGGTCACCTGGTGCCCCCCCCTCTGCTTCCACTGTCTTCCTTGTGCTCTAGCATACATAACTGGTCGCTTGCATTTTGTCAGTTCAACCCCCTTAGCTACTTGCAGAAGGTCTGTCGGGTCCATGTTTCTCCACTCAGGTCTGGCCGTCTGTACTGCTTCTCGTAAAAACTTATTCATACCGTCAATGAATGCATTCACCAATATTTTGATATCAAGGTCGTTTCTTGCACTGTACCCCATGTCTGTCCACTTCAGCTGTAACCTCCCAAAGTACGTCTCTATACTCTCCCCTTTTTGCTGTGTCACGTCAGTCATCAGTACAGACTGCTCTGTCTGTTTCTTTGTAGCCCATCCTTTCAATGCCTCACAGTACGTCATTCCAGACCTCTCAGACTGAATATCCATGATCCATGATTGCTCCTTTATCATATCAGTATGCGTCTTAATTATGTGTCCCAGCACGTCACCTGCCTTTGCAGTCACCAAACTCTCGAGGTCTGACCAAGTGCATTTATAAGTCACCTGTATTGTCTGTATTTGCCTGTAAAATGGGAAAGGTTGGTTTTCAGGGTCAGGTAACTGTTTCAACATAGCTAGCTGGTCAGAGGGGCTCCAGGGGTAATATTCCTGTGTCTGTCTGATTCTTGTGACCTTCCTCGGTCGGGATGCATCTGATTTTTTTGTACTGGTCCCAGGGAGTTCTTTCCTTTCCTCACCGTCAGCTTCCTCCGTAAAACTCAATTCCTTCACTACCTCTGTCTCAGTGTCAGCGTCCTCTGTCATCACATGTGACCTGGTTCGAACAGGATTTAGTGCAATCTGCTTAGGGCGAGTAACATTACATGTAGCACAAGTACCTCTCCAGTCTGGGTTTTTCTGACTACAATGTTTACAAGTCCATTCATCTGGTCTGGGTTTCTGCTTATGTGAAGGGGGGGCGGTAGCAGTCACAATTCCTGCTTTTGGTGCATTAAAACATTCATAATACACCTTATCTCCCGCTGTGGTCTCTTTATATCCACAATGCTGCACCTCTTCAGCCACACGACACCATTTATTTACTTGTTGCTCTACCCTCTTGTCTTTTATCCAACCTCTCTTTTCTTCCCTGAATCTGTGCCATTTCTCAACATCCAAACATCCGTACTCTGGCATGTCTGCCTTTTTGAGTATCGGTCTGACATTTTTCACTGCTTCTTTGCCTTCTCTTTCTTGCACTATCTGTTTGGCTGTTTTGGATCCTGCTGGAGCCCCACGCTGCACACTGAACAAGTTGCCCATGGCTTCAACTTATTCCCACACAGCCCACCTTTCTGCAAATGCCCTCTCAGTGTCCCTGAACCTTGTTAACAGGCCACACGTCTCCTGGCAAGTCAGAATGGGCTCTCAAGTGGTAGCAAGAAGGCTCAATCAGCATTCACTCTCACCTGCTACACTTGTAGGGCGTATTGGGAAGGGTTAAAAACACCTCTCACCCAATAGACCAGATGACTAAAGCAGGAAGGACCAGGTGTGATAGTCCTCTCACCTGCTAGACCACCTCCATGTAAGTGGGAAGGCCACAAATGCTCTCTAACCCACTTGACCTGATGTGCAGTTTGGCTACTCCATGCTGGTCCTTTACAAACTATTTCAGCCACCAACGTAAACTAGAGTTAAACCAATACAATTAACAGAGCTGACTTTTCACAAAGGGCAGAAAATCGCGCAGCTGTTCACTTGACCCCTCCCAAAAGAATGTCAGCGCACAGTTTGTTTAGCAAGAGTGTTATCTCGTTCAGATTCAGCTTCCAAAACACAATCCTAATACCCACTGGTATAATACACAATCCCTGCAGAAAATTGAGACCACTTATATACCTTCACAGCACTAATATCCTACTTTACTATAAAACCTTCATCCCCATTTTGAGGGGAAGAAACACACAATATCTCACTATAAGGACAGATCCCAGGACCACTTGTCCTACTCATTCACTGATTCCAGAAGCATATGTAACAATACACCTTCCAAGGATCAGTTAACCTCACATGCAAATAAAATTATCTAAACCGCTCTTGACACTGATGGGAAAAAATACATATGTCAGGTATCCACTCAAATACTCTATATGGCTATGCCCTGTGACATTTCACAACCGGAACATCTTTTCACAGTCCACAGTATGACCTATAACCATTAGGCTTATACATACATATTATTTCACCAAGTCTCTTATCTCAATTACTTGTCACTTTGTTATTCAGAGGCTTCTCATCAATATACAACAACCTATTGCCTGCCTACTTTATCTAGGCATTAATATGAAACCACTTGGCTAGTTTGAGCTTTAGAGTTCCATTTAACCTTTCCACTTTCCCTCATGACTGTGGGTGGTAAGGCGTGTGTAAGGCTGACTGAATGCCTAACAGGGCACAGGTGTTCTGGAAAACTTGTCCAGTGAAATGAGTACCTCGGTCCAACTCTATGACTTCAGGGAGTCCAAACCGAGGCACCAGCTCACAGGCCAATTTTTTTGCTGTAATTTGGGCTGTGGCTGTGCTTACAAGGTAGGCCTCTGGCCATCCTGAGAAAAGGTCTACACAGACAAGTACAAACTCGTAGATGCCATGTTTTGGCAACTGTATATAGTATATTTGTACTCTTTGAAATGGGGCAAATGTCTTTTGCATGTGTCTCTTTGCGGGGTTTTAGTTAGCTGGCTTGGATTGTGTTGTTGACAGATGTGACAAGCTTTTATTCTCTGGGAGGCGTATTGTCTGAAGCCGGGCGCTACCCAATAAGGTTGCATCTGGTTCATGATTGAGTTTGTGCTACCGTGTGTGGGGTAGTGGAGTACTTGGAAAATGGCAGGGAACGAACTGCGTGGCAGGACGGAAAGTCTGTTTAGGCGCCAAATCCCCTCCACCTTTTCTGTCCCCTTGGCCCGCCATCCGGCCTTTTCTTCCTCAGAGGCATTTTCTTGTGTCTCAAAGAGGTTCTGCATTTCTTCCTCCGTCGTTGACACTGTTTCCGCCTCCTTCAAAGGGAGTAAGGCTGCTTGTTTTGCTGTTTGATCGGCCAAGCGATTTCCCCTTGCCTCGGGTGTTTGAGCCTTGGTGTGGGCAGCAACCTTTATGATTGCTAGCTGCTTTGGTATCAAGGCTACTTCCATTAGTTTCTTCACTGAGGCTGCATGCCTTATGGGATTTCCTGTTGCTGTGAGGAATCCTCTAGTCTGCCAGATAGTGCCAAAATCGTGCACAATGCCGTATGCATAGGCTGAGTCCGTGTAGATGTTCGCTGTTCGTTCTTCCAGAAACTCAATTGCCCAGATGAGAGCAAGAAGTTCTGCTTCTTGAGCAGATATGCGTGGAGGTAGCGGTTGTTTGGCTAAGACTGCATACAGAGTCACTACTGCAAATCCGGTGTGGAACTTGCCTGCTTCATCAGCGTATCTGCTACCATCCACAAAAAGTTCAAAGTCTGGATTTGTAAGTGGTGTTGCCTGAATATTGTGCAGGGGCTTTGCCTCATGTTCAATGAGTTCCTGACAATCATGATCAAATGGTGCACTGGTACGTTTGTCACTCTCTTCTGTCCTCTCTTCTGTCCCCCCTTCTAAACTTGCGAAGATCAGAAGATCAGCAAGGTTTAGACTTGTAACTCAAGCAAATGAGATGTTTGGGGGTAGCAACAGCGTGCACTGAAGTCTGACTTGTCTTGCCATGGAGAGGTTTCAGCTGCACTTGGTTGAGAACAGCATAAATGTCATGGCTGGTAAGAATGGTAGTCGGGAAATCGAGTGAGATTTCAGATGCTTTCTGCAGTATGTTTGAAACTGCTGTAACAGCACGGACACAGGTTGGTGCTGCTTTGGTGATGTTGTCAAGTTGAGAGGAGTAGTACCCGATTATGTGATGTTTGTCCGTCTTCTGGGTGAGTACTCCTACGGCAAATCATTGAAGCTCTGCTATGAACAGATTAAAGGTGAGATCATAGTTTGGTAGTGCCAGAGCAGGTGCATCAATCAATAGTTCCTTGAGCTTTTGAAAGTTTTGTCGGGCTTCTTCTGTAAGATAAAAAGGAATATTCTTTGTGCAATCATACAGCGGTTGCATGAGTAGTGATGCATTAGGAATCCACTGTCTGCAGAATGATATTAGTCCTAAAAATCCTCTGAGCTGTTTGAGATTCCTAGGAATGCTTGCTTTCCTGATAACTTCTTGTCTGTCCGGGCTGAGGTGTTTTTGTCCCGCAGAAAGGCAATGACCCAGGAAAGTGACCCTTGTTTTGCAGAATTGTAATTTAATCGCTGCTTGCCTTGCAGCCTACTTCTGCCAGAAAGGTAAGAAGACTTATTGAAGCAGTTTTACATTTTTCTTCACTGGGGCAGCACAGTAGTAAATCATCCACGTACTGAAGAAGGACACAATGTTCAGGGGGCTCCCAGCCCTGAAGCACATTGCTCATAGCCTGAGTATATAGCATAGGAGAATGTTGCATACCTTGAGGCAGGCGTGTCCATGTATATTGATTTTGCTTGTGCGTGAATGCAAAGAAATCTTGGCATGCTGGGTCCAGTGGTACTGAAAAAAAGGCATTAGCAAGGTCTATGACTGTGTAATGGGTGGATGTAGCCGGCACCTGTGTGAGCAGCGTATGTGGATTTGGTACAACAGGGGTGAGGGGCTCCAGTATTGAGTTCACTGCCCTCAGATCGTGTACCATCCAGTACGTAACTGGGTCACCTTTTTTTACTTGTCTCTTCTTAACAGGAAACAGCGGAGTGTTGTAAGGAGACTTAGTAATTCTGAGGGCTCCCGACTTCAGCAGTTCTTTTATTTGGTAATCCAGGGCAGCTTCCTGTTGAGCATTGAGAGGATATTGTCTCAGCTGCAGTGGTGTAATTCCAGGCTTGACTGAAACTTTTACGGAGGGCACGGGAAGTGTGCCGAGGTCAGATTTTGATGTGGACCAGAGTTTTGCAGGAACTTGTAGAAGTATTGGATCCGTGTTTACTTCACGTGTAACATCAGATTCTGGTTGATCTTCGATCATCTGGAGGGTGCACAGGACTTCTTCTGGGATATCTTCTGGTATTTGCAGGATAGCAGATCCATCTTCATTGTAGACAATCTGAGCTTGCAGTCTTGATAGTACATCTGCTCCCACTAGGGCATCTCCACCCAGGGGGGACACTAAGAATTTAGACACGAACATGTGTGGTCCCAGTTTCACCTTCAGTGGATGTGTTATTGGGATTATCTGGGCTTGTCCATCAAATCCGGATACTACAGTAGCTTCAGATGAGATGGATCCTTCAGGCACCAGGTTCCTGGGGAGTATGGAGCGTGAGGCTCCTGAGTCCACCAAAGCTCTTATTTCCTTGTTGCCAATGTGAAGGGGGACGTGTATAAATTGGACCTCTGGCATCCCTATCCCGTGCTGCCGCAAGTCAGGCAGTCTTCTGCTCCTGATTCTCGGGTTGGTTTTGAGTGTCCCTCTTCTTCTTTCTACAGTCTCTGATCACATGTCCTCTGATTCCACAATAGTAGCAGGTCGGTGCCTTCCTTCTTGTACCTTCTGGCTGACCGTCCACTGCTGCTATGACAACTTTCTTGTTGCTCCTTTTATCCTTTGCATCGGTTTCTAAGCCACTTGCTTTGTTGACTAGAAGATCTATGTCTTCCATGTTTCTCCATTCTGGGCAGCACGCTTTCAATCTTTCTGCCAGAGGTGCATGTATTCCATCCATGAAGGATCTTACCATCAGGCGACGTATTGCGGCTGCTTGTATGTCCAGCCCTTCATCTGCGAATGACTGCATCAATCTGTAGTAAAATGAGCTGACATTCTCCACAGGACCTTGATGCACTGGTCCCATTGTGCCCTTAGTTCTTTGCTCCTGGGCGCAGAAGAGATTGAGTCTTATCATGAAGTCTTGGCCCGATTCCACATTACGGGTAACTTCCGGAACATGTCCTGTCAGGTGGGCAGTGAGTTTGGCATACAGTTCGGGAGACATTTTAACTCTACACAAACCTTCCATGTCCAACCAAGTGCTTCTGTAGGAGACCTGTATTTGGTTCAGGTAACGTGAAAAACTGACTGGGTTTCTAGTCGGGTCTGGAGCATTTTGCAGGAAAGCCATCTGCTTGGCTGGAGTCCAGGGTACATAGTCATCATACGTACGAGGAACTGCATCTCTGGGAGCATCTGGGTTTTGTGGATTAACAGGTGGTCTTATCAGGACTCTTCTTTCCACTACGGGATAAAGAGACACTGGTGCTGTGGCTTGTAGCTTGTGCTGTGGGGCTCCACAGGCCAGGCATGTTTCACTCCAGTCTGGATTTTGTTGGCCACAGTTTGTGCAGGTCCATTCCGGGGATCCTGCTATTTTTGGAGTTGTTCCAGGAGTAGCTAACAGGTACGGAGGAGGCTGCTGATCCTTATTATCCTTCTTCCCAGCTTCTTCCCAGCTTCTTCCCATGTGTCTGATTCTTCATGGTATATCAAACCTTGATCGTGGGCTGTTTTTGCCATGTCAGAAAGAGTTCTGACCAGTTTAGTCCATGATTTAATTGCTATCACTCCTGCTCTAGTAGCTCTTATTGTGTCCCATTTGTTGGGGTCCAATTGATCCTTCCCCTTCAATCCAAATGTCTTAAAAACTTCCTTGGACTGACTGGCTGTTCTTTTGCCATGATAACACGTAATGAGATGTTGCAGGGTGCATCCAGCTCTTCTGTCTTTTGATATTCCTTGCCCCATTCTTCGTCTATCTTCTTCAGCTTTTAGACCCTTGAACGTCCTTTGGACTAAACCTACCTATCCTGGAGATACTCAGAGACTAACTCCTTATTTGTATTCCTACCTAAGGTGAGGTCTAGAACCACCTTTCTTGTAAGTACCCAGAGACTGACTCTTGATCTGTATTCATACTGAAAGGTGGTGTCCTAACTGTTCAGAGGCGGCTGAGTATGTTGAATGGCGCTGGGTTACCCTTCTTGTACCAAAGGTACACTCTATATCCGATGGCAATGGCAAACAGGGCTATTCCCACTAACACTAGGGCAGTGAATATCACATCCATTGGACAGAGCAGGTACACTATTCCCTTTCAACACTCACTGATGTATGGGATGTATGACAACCAACAAGGACAACAGCACAGAAGCAAACCGCAAGAGAGCAGACACACGGAGATAAAGCACAGAGGGGCAAAGAAACAGACAAGGCACAGAAAACATCTGCTGGCAAGGCTCTCTCAGAGTTTTTAGTAGAAACCCGCCAATAACCCAGTATCTACTCACAGTGTACCTCTTACGCGTTGAGGAGGGAACTGAACAGAGATGAGAAGCATAAAGAGAAGAATAAGGTTCAATTCTTACCTGGCCAGGTGTTTCTGGTCCCCACGTCTGGTCACCTCCCCCTCGGCTTGGCAAGACAGTTCACTGCGTCCTGGGATTAACACGGGTCCCTGCTTTTCGGGCGCCAGATAATGTTAGGTTGACCTAACGGTCACAGCTGTTGCCAGCGATGTCCGAATGCAGAGAGGGTACCGGTGACACCCCCCCTCAGCTATTCCAGCTCAATGAAAACAAGCAGACGCTGTTATACACATAAGACTGGAGATGTGTGGCTCCGAATAGAAAGTGTATTATTTTGTTTACATTACAAGGTTATACAAAGTTGATTAGGGCGTAACTATGCAACATACATATTCAGTAATCTACATTCATTAAGGTGTGGATTACATATTCCCAGCAAGAGAAATTAACATAATGACTTATACTCCCATAACAATCTATAACGTTCTTCTTCCCATAACAAGATGTTTGTCAGTCGTTTCTAAGTCAAAACATTCTGCGTCCTTGAGGTTGATCTCATAGTTTATTACGTAAATAAGTCTGGTTTGGTCTTGCAAGGGAGAATGAATTTCTATTATTTTTCTAAGCCAGTGAAAAAGGTTAACTCTTTCCTCACACTTCCATGGTGGCAAGGCAATTTGAGTGGAACAGTCACCAATTTACAATATCTGGCTTTTAAGGGAGGAATTTGGGTACCAAGAAATAAGACTGGACTGACTAACCTGGGTTTTCCTCTCTATGGAGAATATAAAAATAAGCTTTTCAGATAATATTCCTTTTAGTTTTAATATACAGAGAGAGAGGGGAGCCAGCACGATCTGAAAATGGCATGCATCATATAAAAAGTGCAAATTCACAGATTTATTCCAACTGTACTGTAATATAAATGAGATTTTTAGCAAATAATTGATCAATTCTTTGAGCCACCCCTGCCAACGTCACGGCAAATCTCAATAGGGGGGTCCTACTCTATATTCTGTATTTCATGTGCCATGCGGCCTCCTAGATAAAGTTAAAAGCAGAACCATAATGGAGCACACATACCTGTAACCTGTATATATAACCGCTTCTATGTTGCAAAAGAGGCAATTGTGGATAGAGGCCAGCCCAGGTCCCAGCATGTGGAGCAAGCTCTACACATACCAGGACTATATCAGAACTGACCCTCCCAGTGCCAGAGAGCAACCATTGATAAAGGCGGACCAGATCCAAGTATGGTTAATTAGCAATGCCTGTGGAAAGGGTGAGGCAACTGAATGTGTACAGCTACCAACAGGAGGAATATATTGCAAACCAAGATCAGGCGTGCATAAAGTATAGTTTTAATATACATAGTAGTGAAAGTGATTATATTTGTGATTCAACGTTTATCCAAACAAACCAAAAAAAATTGCAATTTGTTGCAAAGTCAATGATAGTGTTCTATTAAAAGCGATACCTCTTGGTCATGGTATGGTGTTTTCCGAGTGATCTCCCTCTAGTGGAATACTGATGATGGAAAATAATCCCTGGGATCAAGGACCGATTGTGATACCAATGTGATATGACTGAAGAATGAGTGTGATTAGATAGGAACCCTAATCAAAAGATAGTGATCACAGGTATTATTTGATCCATCCAAAACTCAGTATCAAAGAGGTGTCCTCTGGTTGAACCTATTTAACCATGACCAAGAGTACGTGTTAGTAGATCTAGAACAAACCACTTATGAGGAAGGAACGCTTACAGTTTAACATATGCAGGAAACTCGTGGTTAGCTAAAAACCTGTGTAGGAAACTGGTGATGTAAAATTCACGGCTCATTGCAATATATGCAGGAAACTAGTGGTCAGCCAAAGGTCAGCTAAAAACATGTGCAGGAAACTGCTGGAGCCCACAGCAGCTTGTGGTCAGGTTACATGACCATGACTCAGCAATCACATGCTGGTCACCAATTGCAATACTCAGTGCACACGACGTACAAAGTTGGTATAAAAATACAGGGCTCACTTAGTGAGATAGGGACGTTTCCAGGATGCTAAAGTGGATGCACTGTTCCTGTGATGCAGAGGTCGGGTTGTTTTCCTTCTCACTAATAAAGTCCCTCCAATGAGAAAGGCGTGCTACAACATATGGTAATGTTGATGCATGTTTCCGTTATTGTATAAGATTCTATGACTATAAAGTAGTGCTAATGCCTATGTACCATTGATTATTCATGTGCTATTAAAATAAATAATATCTTGCTATAAAGAATCTTAGTATTCCTGCATGATTAGGATATCAGTGAGCGCTTCGTAAGTACGGGCTTTCAGCCCCCATTTTAGGAAAATTAAGCAAGACACCACGGTATTTAGAGCCCCCCAACCCTAAAAATATCAGCCAGCAGCCACCCAGAATTGCCACATCCATTAGATGCAAACAGTCCCAGGACTTTTCCCGACTCATTCCGATTGCCCTGATGCCGTGGCAATCAGGGTAATAAGGAGTTAATGGCAGCAGCCCATAGCTGCCACCAAGTCCTAGCTTAGTGATGGCAGGCGTCTATGAGTCACCCCCTCATCACTAAGCTGTAAGTGAAAGTAAATAAACCACAATCACCCAAAAAATCCTATATTTGAAAAAAAAAAAAAAAAAAAAAGCCGCCTCTTTCACCACTTTATTAACCTCTAACACACCCCTTCAGGACCGACGTAATCCACACAAGGTCCAACAATGCATCCAGCTCTGCTACATCTGACAATCACAGCCAGCGGCCATAGAACATGACTGCTCACTGTGAGGGTAAGGCCGAAAGTGTAGTGAGTCGGGGGGAAAAGCGGTGACTTCAGCTGTCACCGCACATCACCTGACTGAAGTCACCGCTGATCTCACGATCATTTCAGTCGCGGCTGGATTTGCATTAACAGTTGGAGGATTTCAGCTATCACCGTACATCACCTGACTGGAGTCCTCCAGCTGTTACCGCAAATCAGGCAGCGGCTGAAGTGAGCCACGCGAGGTCAGTCGTGACATCTGTCAGGTGATGCGTGGTGTCGCCGCACATCATCTGAGTGACATCTGTTCTAATCCCGTGGCTCACTTCAGTTGAGGCCTGACAGGTGGAGGACGCCTGCATTTTTTAGGCCAAAAACGCTGCTCTTCGTAGTCACCACAAAGATAAAAAAAATCTTTGTGGTCAAAAAAAGATGTAATGTGCGCACATAGGCTTAAAATCCTTTTTTCATTTGTTTGTTAGGGTACATTCACACGACCGGGCCATTTTTGTGACCCGCAAAACAAAGATCCGTGTGTGAATTGCATTTGTTCCATATTTCTGTAAAAACTGTTTGTTTTGCATTGGTCTGGCTTCCGTTTTTTGTGGTCCGCAAAAAAATGAAGGCGGGAAGTGTCATAAATTTACCCAGGATCCATTGCTCCCACCTACATAAGGTGGTCACATGCTCACCCCAGTGCAATTTTCTACTGCTTTTCACAATATAGAGAGCTCTGGTGATTTTCTTGTGCTAGTATGTGTATTCTCAGTGTCTTTGCCAGTCATTACCATGGTAAAAAAGCACTACTGATAAGGTTCTGCATACTGGCTTCTTTCTCTGTGATATGGACAGCAATCTACAATGTTGTCTGAGGAACTGAAGAGGAATAGGATGCACAGGACTCACCCTGTTGTCTACCAGCGGCACAAAAGGGCCACTTCTGTGCCCTGTTTTTGGACTTGTGCCATCACCCAGATAAGTTCCACCTGTTAACCTGTATGTCGGTGGAAAATTTTGATATTCTTCTGTCAACTGTGCGTCCTGGGCTCAACTTCCAGAACACCAACATGAGGCACAGTATTTCATCTGAAGAACGGCTCATTGAGGTAAGTTAACGTAGGTCCTTATCGGACCAACATTTTCATTGTGTTGGGTGTGGGCATAGCTCCTAATCGTCCCGGATACAGTGCCACTGTCCCAATTTTGAGACTGCCCAGCTGTCCCGGTTGTAAGCTGTGTGTCCCGCATCATCTTCCAGGCTCCACTATCTCACTTCTCTCCTCGCCTCGATGTTTCTTCCTCCTATTCATGGGAGCAGTTCCTCAATGAAAGCATTACAGAACCAAACACACTAAATAAAAGTACTATCTCTGACTCTGTGCTGCTAAGGTATGACTCACCCCAGAGCCGACACCCCCAGCACCAGAGCCGATCCCCCCCACCCAAGCACTGGAGCCTGTGCGCTTTTTTCTAGCTGTTTTCCCTCACTCCCATGTGTTTGCTTTTCACTGCTGCAGGCACATGAGAAATCAGGACATTGAGGAGAAAACAAAGTGATGTAATCACCACTTGTTTCCTCTGCTGCAGACGCACAGCATTTGGCCAGTGATATGCACAGATAGAAGCATTGGCGATGCTTCTATTAGCTTACTGATCCCCTGGTCTCCTGCCTGGCAGAGCAGAGCTCCTGGGTTCTAGCTACCCAACCAGTTCAGCTCTGCTGGATCCTGGCTGCACAAGCATGTCAGCCTTGCCGGATTCTGGCTGGTCAACCAGGTCAGCTCTGCTGCATCCTGGCTGCCCAACCAAGTCAGCTCTGCTGTATCCTGGCTGCCCAACCAGGTTAGCTCTGCTGCATCCTGGCTGCCCAACTACTTCAGCTATGCTGCATCTTGGCTGCCAAAGTAGGTGGGCTGCGCTGCATCCTGGTTGCCAAAGTAGGTCAGCTCCGCTGCATACTGGCTGCTCAGCCAGTTCAGCTCCGCTGCGGCCTGGCTGTCCAACCAGTTCAGCTCTGCTGCGTCCTAGCTGCCCAACCGGTATAGCTCTGTTGCCTCCTGGGTCTGCCTAATTAAAGTCAATAGCTGCTTCACAGGTTGTGTTAAGATCCTATTTTTTAGGGCTTCAAACAGAAGGCCCTGATGGAGCAACGGACGTTTGTCGAAAACACAATGTGAACATAGCCTTAGAGTGACAGGTATTGGACTTCCGGTTGCAGCGTGTGCATGGGTGGCAGAAGGTAAACAGAGCTCCGCATTCTGCTCCTGTTTCTCGTGCTTTCCGCGCTGAAAAACAAACATACTCCTCACCTACGGGTAGACCCCCGGTGACCTCTCCAGCTTTTATGGAGAGATTTGTGCAGAAGCGCGGGACCAAGTTCACACATTAACCCAGGATAAAACAAGGCACTCTTCAGGGTATACTTTAAACAAAGTTTATTTTCAAAAGAATTTTGTTGTGAACATGTGACGTTTCGGCCACGTAGTGGCCTTTATCAGACAACTCACAAAATTGTATGTACTGGAACAAATATATGCAGCAATGTATATTAGCACAGTATAGAGCAGCATCTGATGCAAAAAGACCGCTGCTCGACACTGCTGCTCCATGCTAACGCTGGCTCCTGTTACTGGGTGCATCTCTTATTTTGACACAATCTTAAAACTGTTTACATTACCATTTTCTTGCTGACCTTTGTCTTTTTGCATAAAACGCTGCTCTATACTCTGCTAATATACATTGCAGCATAGATTTGTTCCAATACGTACAATTTTGTGAGTTGTCTGATAAAGGCCACTACGTGGCCGAAACGTCACATGTTCGCAAACAAATTCTTTTGAAAATAAACTTTAACCCGAATATAGCACTAACTCAAAACCAGTAGGTAATACAGAATTCCAACATGTACAACTTAATCAGATATAAAAACAAAACAAAAACAAAAAACTGAGCTGTGACAAATGTTCAATAAACATGCAACATTAAAAGCATGTGAATTGCAGCCTCAAGACTAGAAAAAAAACAAGGAGAAAATTGTAGAAAAAATACCCTGACTATAAATAAATAAATTGCAAGTGCTTAATAAACAGGGTACTTAGTATATACATTTTTGCAAAAAGGTAAGAAGCTGTCTCACCTCGTCACGGTGTACCCATCTGAGACAGTCCCTAACCTACTAAAGTTAAAAACATATTCTGTACCTGACTGGTGTCATGTCAAAACTTCAATATGGATGGTAAAGTGGTTAGCTGGGTCCCAGATTAAATACACAGCAAAAAGTGAGAAGCAGGTAATTGTTCAGCCTCAGTATCAGGAGGGCTGCACCCCCAACTTGCATTAAAGCAAGATAACAGACAAAAAAAACAAAAAACTGAGCTGTGACAAATGTTCAATAAACATGCAACATTAAAAGCATGTGAATTGAAGCCTCAAGACTAGAAAAAAACCAAGGAGAAAATTGTAGAAAAAATACCCTGACTATAAATAAATAAATTGCAAGTGCTTAATAAACAGGGTACTTAGTATATACATTTTTACAAAAAGGTAAGAAGCTGTCTCACCTCGTCACGGTGTACCCATCTGAGACAGTCCCTAACCTACTAAAGTTAAAAACATATTCTGTACCTGACTAGTGTCATGTCAAAACTTCAATATGGATGGTAAAGTGGTTAGCTGGGTCCCAGATTAAATACACAGCAAAAAGTGAGAAGCAGGTAATTGTTCAGCCTCAGTATCAGGAGGGCTGCACCCTCAACTTGCATTAAAGCAAGATAACAGACAAAAAAAACAAAAAACTGAGCTGTGACAAATGTTCAATAAACATGCAACATTAAAAGCATGTGAATTGCAGCCTCAAGACTAGAAAAAAACCAAGGAGAAAATTGTAGAAAAAATACCCTGACTATAAATAAATAAATTGCAAGTGCTTAATAAACAGGGTACTTAGTATATACATTTTTGCAAAAAGGTAAGAAGCTGTCTCACCTCGTCACGGTGTACCCATCTGAGACGGTCCCTAACCTACTAAAGTTAAAAACATATTCTGTACCTGACTAGTGTCATGTCAAAACTTCAATATGGATGGTAAAGTGGTTAGCTGGGTCCCAGATTAAATACACAGCAAAAAGTGAGAAGCAGGTAATTGTTGAGCCTCAGTATCAGGAGGGCTGCAGCCCCAACTTGCATTAAAGCAAAGTGGGGTGTAATACTTCCTGGTTACCCGATCACATGGGTGATCACATGGATAAACAGGAGCATGTGGGAGAGGAGGATGATGTGAGTCGCGTCACAGAACGCTGGACGCGCATCATCAGATGGTGACTGATCGGTGGAACGCAGGACTTCCTGGTTCTCCGGTCACGTGAGCGGTCATATGGTCTGCAGTGAATCAGTAGAGAAGGGGAGGCGACAGAGGCGTCTCCATAACGTCAAACCCACATTCCATGTCATGACGCACTAGGTGCTCATCATGTAGCAGTGACCGGCCGGTTAAAACACAAGGCTGCATTCGTAAAAGACTACGTGATAGTCACATGGTGTAGAGAGGGGGCGTATACCATGTCAGCCTCACAGGCCGGTCACAACATCATCGTTACAGGAGAGTGTGTTCAACAAACTTTATCATCACATACAAATACACACTGCAGACACATTAAGGAACATACAATCCTCCCACATTATAAGAAAAAAGGGGAAGTCAAAAGTTACACCACAGCAACCTGACCACACCAGAGAAAACTAAATTGGAGTTTATCTGTAACCAATCTATTCAAGCTATAGATGTTTAGATCACTCATGTGATGTTCATTCATGAGGTGAAATCAGTAGATAGTGCATGTGATGGGTGGGTGTAACCCACATAAAAGCATATTATCCAAAAGCACTACCCAGGTGTAATAATAATACCAATATGATGTAAATAGCCAAGATTGGAGAGGGGGGGGGGGCACAAGGGGAATCACTGAACTCATGTTGATGAGATAGAAAGTGATATAGAGTGACTTGCAATGGCAGTCAGATATATAGACAATATCCCAATAGGACATCAGGAAAATATACAACCTGATAGGGGAATTCAAATGACAATTACTAGAATACCAAACAGGAAGCTAACAGACAAGTAGAGAGAGGATGAAGAGACCAATATTTATATAAAGCATCCATAGTTGAGTTGTTCATTCAAACCAGAGGGGGAGACCGTATTGAGCCGGAAGATCCATCTTGCCTCCTTTTGTAAGATCAACCGGTCCCAATCTCCCCCTCTGATCGGTTTTTCAATTTTTTCAATGCCAATGAACTTTATGGCGTCTTTTTTCCCACCATGGGAGACATTGACATGACGTGCCAAGGAGGTGTCCCTGTCATGTTCAATGTCTACCATGTGGTCCCCAATACGTCTGCGGAACTCTCTCCTCGTCTTACCGACATATTCGAGTCCGCATGTGCATGTTGCCTTATAGATGACGCCTTTTGTACGGCAATTAATAAAATCCCGGATAGTAAATGATTCCTGAGTAACATTTGACATGAAAACTTTGCCTGGTGAGACAGACGAGCATGACACGCAATCGCCACATCTGTGGCACCCCTTCAGATTAGATCTGAGCCAGGTTTCCTGCTTTGGTGTCACAAAGTGACTGTGGACCAGTCTGTCACCTAAAGATCTACCCCTCCGATAGGTGACTTGGGGATAAGGACCCACCGATGTTTCGAGGTCGTTGTCCATTGTCAAAATTGACCAATGCTTTTCAAAAATGTTTCTGACAAGATTAGCTCCATTAGAAAACGTGGTGATAAATCTTGTAACGGAATTACCAGCCTCCTTCTTGGAGGGTTTTAAGAGGTCAGATCGATTCTTGGATCTTGCCTCTTTAAAGGTATGACTCGACACTTTTTTGGGGTAGCCACGATCAAGAAAACGCTTCCTGAGGTCATTTGCTTGTGTCATAAATGAAGCGTCCTCGGAGCAGTTTCGGCGAATTCTATAATATTGTCCCTTGGGAATTCCCCTCCTGAGGGGAGCCGGATGGTTACTGTCCCACCTCAGGAGGGAATTGGTGGCAGTTGGTTTTCTATAAGTAGACGTACTCAAGGTACCATCCTTCGTCTTGCTGATGAGAACATCCAAGAATGGCAACGAGACAGGGTCCGCCTCGTATGTGAAGCGGAGGCCTATCCCGTTATCATTCAATCGGTTTACAAAGGTCACCAGATCATCCCGGGTACCACGCCATATAACGAATATGTCATCGATAAAGCGTGCCCATAGATCGATCTGGTCAGACAGTCGTCCATCATCACCCTCCTCGGAGAAGACAATAGTCTCCTCCCACCAGCCCAGGAGCAAATTAGCGTATGAGGGAGCACAAGGGCTCCCCATCGCGGTGCCCCTGAGCTGGTGATAGAACCTCCCGTTGAAGGTGAAGACGTTATTCCTCAAGCAGAATTCCAATGCTTGTAGCACGAATTCATTGTGGAGATGGTATTGGCAGCCTCTCGTAGAGAGGTAATGTTTTACTGCCCTAAGTCCCATGTGGTGCGGAATTGAGGAATAGAGCGCCTCGACGTCAATACTGACTAGGATGTCGCCCTCACTCACAGAGACACCGTCTAATTTCAAGAGGAGGTCAGTAGTATCCCTTGTGTAAGAAGGGAGTGATTCCACGAAAGGTCTCAACATCACGTCTACATATGAGCCAAGATTTTGACATATCCCGCCAATACCTGAGACAATTGGCCTACCCTTCAGCGGACTAAGTCCCTTATGGACCTTGGGTAGGCCATAGAAAGTTGCCATGATGGGATGGTCCGGCAACAGGAATTCATGCTCCTTCTTGTCTATTACCTTATCGGCAAGACCCCTATCCAACAGATTTTTCAAACCAGACAACAAGGAAATTGTAGGGTTATCCCTCAAGACAGCATACCCCTCCTTATCCGAGAGGAGATCATGGCACATCGCAAGATATTGTGCTGGATCCAGGACAACCACGTTGCCACCCTTGTCAGAGGGTTTAATGACAACGTGGCGGACCTGCTCCAAAGTCCGAATGGCCATGATCTCCTCCTTGGTGCAGTTATAATGTGTGAAAACATCATGTTCACTCATTTTCTTTAAGTCTCTAGATACTAGATTAACGAAAATGTCTATTGTCGACATATCGTTCTGCACAGGTGGCATTTTGGTGCTTTTCTTTTTAAACACGGAAAAGGGACCCTGTCCAGAGAGATTGGGGTTCATGTCAGAGAGACCCTCCAACAATCTGACATCAGGCAGCATATCTGGAGGAATGCCCAGTTCTTCACTAAGTTTATTATCCTTTGTATGGAAAAATTTCCTCCACTTCAGCTTGCGTGCGAATAAATTTAGATCTTTGATACAAGAAAAGAGGTCGAAGTCTGTCGTGGGGACGAAAGAAAGCCCCCTTTCCAAGACCGCCGTCTCGGTTCCACTGAGAGGCCGGGATGACAGGTTGATAACCTTAGGGCCTACGATTGTTCTGGACCCTTCGTTACACCCATTCGGCTCCTCAGGGGATAGGCGTTGTCTAAAAAAGTGGTGCCGTACGAGGGCTGAGATCTACCTCTCCCCCTCTGTCCGCGACCTCTCCCTCTATTCTTATTTCTGCCACGAAAATTGTGTCCCCTACCCCCTTGTTCACAATCGGATACCTCGGTGTCGGTGGAAGAGATATCAAAGTGTTGCTAAGGTTGGAGAGTCTTATTCGTCAAAAAAAGGTATGCCTTATTCTCACGAAAATCCTGGTTGTCTCGCATATACTGTTTATGCTTACGGTCTTTTATTAAATACTGAAAATGCTCAATCGTATTTTGTAAATTAGTCTCTTTTTTGGGGAAATCAGCCTCACCAGAGTATTTCTTCACCATGGAGATCTGTTCTCTCAGATTGTCATTAAGGCCCAATAAACTTTGTTTCTCTTCCTCCAAAAGAAGCCTCATCAATCTGAGAGCACAGTCAGTTGCTTCCCTCTCCCATTTCTTTATGAAATCGGGGGTTCTGAACCTATTTCCCGGATTGAGGGTAATTCGCAGACCTCTAGGCACTATTCCCTCTCTAATATAGTTCTCCAAACTCTGTACCTCCCACCAGGAGATTATCTGGTCCTTATATATTTTAATCAGATCTCTAAATGCACCATTTAGAGTGGGTGTATATTTTTTGGGGATAGTGCCTTTGTCCGAAAAGACCCCCTTTGCATCCTCAAGCCACTGATCCGTATTAAACTCCCCAGAGAGGAAACTAGCCATGTCAATCTATTCAAAACCCGAATATAGCACTAACTCAAAACCAGTAGGTAATACAGAAGAATTCCAACATGTACAACTTAATCAGATATAGCAACATGTGATAATAAAACTTAACCTTTAATTGGGTTATTTAAAATGACGTAAATAACATACAGTGATCCAAACACCATTTAAAACCAGAAAAATGTTGAGGCCAATACAGTTCATGTATTTATGGCGCCAACATATTTCAATATACAGGGGAACGCGAAACGTTCACCCTTTACAACCAACACAGGAGGGATAGGGAGATCTTGTGCATAGTTGGCTATAATGGCACTGCTAGTAAGCTGAATTATTGCTGGGTATATGTAGCATACAGGATACATATATGATCACAATAAAAATAGTATGCCAATTAACCCAGTCAGCATTAGTACCATTAGGCTTAAATGGATGAAAATAATCGCCCAGCTGTAAATTTACAATAGTGTAAAATACCAACAAAGGACAATTTAAGCCGAAACAAACGCCATAGACTGTAATATCCAAAAGATGGCGACTCCTATATGGATATAATATGCTAGATATCAATTATATCCTATGGCATATAATGAGAAAAAAAAACAAATGCAATATCAAGACCACTTGAAGTGGAACAATCTCACCCAGTCCTTTCGTCCCATGGATGGATCAAAGTTCTCCCGTGTTGTATAGTCCAAATACCTGCACGGTGGGAGTAGTGGTTTGGTCACTAGCCCTGTCTGGGATTAAACTGACCCTTTAATTATCCACAATGACTCCCGCCCTTACAAGGGCAGTCCACAGCTGGCCCTGTTGTGGCTGACCCTTAGTAGATGAAACCAGGTGACTCCCGACGCGTTTCACATTATCTGCTCATCAGGGGAGGCGTAAAACACCTGAAAATCACAGCGGTGGCTCAACATAGAGCTCAAACCTATGTGGCCTGGTATCCATGAGGATGTGTGATGTACTGAGGTTAAAAAAGGCCTTGGTCCCACCCCCCGAGTTAGAGGACCCGCCTCACTTAATTATGCAAATGGCACAACGGTAATAGGGAAGACCCGGATTGCAAACAGAATTAGCCCATAAGGAGATGATCTAGCCCAGCGATCTGATGAATAGCCAGGCTCAAGATATCTCTGGATGTACATTACTGCATATAGTTTAATATAAACAAACAGATCGTTCTTATCGAATGACCGAGTAGAACGTGCGCTATCTCATAGTGATCAGGCGGTGGGGTGTAATACTTCCTGGTTACCCGATCACATGGGTGATCACATGGATAAACAGGAGCATGTGGGAGAGGAGGATGATGTGAGTCGCGTCACAGAACGCTGGACGCGCATCATCAGATGGTGACTGATCGGTGGAACGCAGGACTTCCTGGTTCTCCGGTCACGTGAGCGGTCATATGGTCTGCAGTGAATCAGTAGAGAAGGGGAGGCGACAGAGGCGTCTCCATAACGTCAAACCCACATTCCATGTCATTACGCACTAGGTGCACCAGGCAAAGTTTTCATGTCAAATGTTACTCAGGAATCATTTACTATCCGGGATTTTATTAATTGCCGTACAAAAGGCGTCATCTATAAGGCAACATGCACATGCGGACTCAAATATGTCGGTAAGACAAGGAGAGAGTTCCGCAGACGTATTGGGGACCACATGGGAGACATTGAACATGACAGGGACACCTCCTTGGCACGTCATGTCAATGTCTCCCATGGTGGGAAAAAAGATGCCATAAAGTTCATTGGCATTGAAAAAATTGAAAAACCGATCAGAGGGGGAGATTGGGACCGGTTGATCTTACAAAAGGAGGCAAGATGGATCTTCCGGCTCAATACGGTCTCCCCCTCTGGTTTGAATGAACAACTCAACTATGGATGCTTTATATAAATATTGGTCTCTTCATCCTCTCTCTACTTGTCTGTTAGCTTCCTGTTTGGTATTCTAGTAATTGTCATTTGAATTCCCCTATCAGGTTGTATATTTTCCTGATGTCCTATTGGGATATTGTCTATATATCTGACTGCCATTGCAAGTCACTCTATATCACTTTCTATCTCATCAACATGAGTTCAGTGATTCCCCTTGTGCCCCCCCCCCCCCCCCTCTCCAATCTTGGCTATTTACATCATATTGGTATTATTATTACACCTGGGTAGTGCTTTTGGATAATATGCTTTTATGTGGGTTACACCCACCCATCACATGCACTATCTACTGATTTCACCTCATGAATGAACATCACATGAGTGATCTAAACATCTATAGCTTGAATAGATTGGTTACATATAAACTCCAATTTAGTTTTCTCTGGTGTGGTCAGGTTGCTGTGGTGTAACTTTTGACTTCCCCTTTTTTCTTATAATGTGGGAGGATTGTATGTTCCTTAATGTGTCTGCAGTGTGTATTTGTATGTGATGATAAAGTTTGTTGAACACACTCTCCTGTAACGATGATGTTGTGACCGGCCTGTGAGACTGACATGGTATACGCCCCCTCTCTACACCATGTGACTATCACGTAGTCTTTTACGAATGCAGCCTTGTGTTTTAACCGGCCGGTCACTGCTACATGATGAGCACCTAGTGCGTCATGACATGGAATGTGGGTTTGACGTTATGGAGACGCCTCTGTCGCCTCCCCTTCTCTACTGATTCACTGCAGACCATATGACCGCTCACGTGACCGGAGAACCAGGAAGTCCTGCGTTCCACCGATCAGTCACCATCTGATGATGCGCGTCCAGCGTTCTGTGACGCGACTCACATCATCCTCCTCTCCCACATGCTCCTGTTTATCCATGTGATCACCCATGTGATCGGGTAACCAGGAAGTATTACACCCCACCGCCTGATCACTATGAGATATCGAATGACCGAGTAGAACGTGCGCTAAGAACGATCTGTTTGTTTATATTAAACTATATGCAGTAATGTACATCCAGAGATATCTTGAGCCTGGCTATTCATCAGATCGCTGGGCTAGATCATCTCCTTATGGGCTAATTCTGTTTGCAATCCGGGTCTTCCCTATTACCGTTGTGCCATTTGCATAATTAAGTGAGGCGGGTCCTCTAACTCGGGGGGTGGGACCAAGGCCTTTTTTAACCTCAGTACATCACACATCCTCATGGATACCAGGCCACATAGGTTTGAGCTCTATGTTGAGCCACCGCTGTGATTTTCAGGTGTTTTACGCCTCCCCTGATGAGCAGATAATGTGAAACGCGTCGGGAGTCACCTGGTTTCATCTACTAAGGGTCAGCCACAACAGGGCCAGCTGTGGACTGCCCTTGTAAGGGCGGGAGTCATTGTGGATAATTAAAGGGTCAGTTTAATCCCAGACAGGGCTAGTGACCAAACCACTACTCCCACCATGCCGGTATTTGGACTATACAACACGGGAGAACTTTGATCCATCCATGGGACGAAAGGACTGGGTGAGATTGTTCTACTTCAAGTGGTCTTGATATTGCATTTGTTTTTTTTCTCATTATATGCCATAGGATATAATTGATATCTAGCATATTATATCCATATAGGAGTCGCCATCTTTTGGATATTACAGTCTATGGTGTTTGTTTCGGCTTAAATTGTCCTTTGTTGGTATTTTACACTATTGTAAATTTACAGCTGGGTGATTATTTTCATCCGTTTAAGCTTAATGGTACTAATGCTGACTGGGTTAATTGGCATACTATTTTTATTGTGATCATTTATGTATCCTGTATGCTACATATGCCCAGCAATAATTCAGCTTACTAGCAGTGCCATTATAACCAACTATGCACAAGATCTCCCTATCCCTCCTGTGTTGGTTGTAAAGGGTGAACGTTTCCCGTTCCCCTGTATATTGAAATATGTTGGCGCCATAAATACATGAACTGTATTGGCCTCAACATTTTTCTGGTTTTAAATGGTGTTTGGATCACTGTATGTTATTTACGTCATTTTAAATAACAAAATTAAAGGTTAAGTTTTATTATCACATGTTGCTATATCTGATTAAGTTGTACATGTTGGAATTCTTCTGTATTACCTACTGGTTTTGAGTTAGTGCTATATTCGGGTTTTGAATAGATTGACATGGCTAGTTTCCTCTCTGGGGAGTTTAATACGGATCAGTGGCTTGAGGATGCAAAGGGGGTCTTTTCGGACAAAGTCACTATCCCCAAAAAATATACACCCACTCTAAATGGTGCATTTAGAGATCTGATTAAAATATATAAGGACCAGATAATCTCCTGGTGGGAGGTACAGAGTTTGGAGAAATATATTAGAGAGGGAATAGTGCCTAGAGGTCTGCGAATTACCCTCAATCCGGGAAATAGGTTCAGAGCCCCCGATTTCATAAAGAAATGGGAGAGGGAAGCAACTGACTGTGCTCTCAGATTGATGAGGCTTCTTTTGGAGGAAGAGAAACAAAGTTTATTGGGCCTTAATGACAATCTGAGAGAACAGATCTCCATGGTGAAGAAATACTCTGGTGAGGCTGATTTCCCCAAAAAAGAGACTAATTTACAAAATACGATTGAGCATTTTCAGTATTTAATAAAAGACCGTAAGCATAAACAGTATATGCGAGACATCCAGGATTTTCATGAGAATAAGGCATACCTTTTTTTGACGAATAAGACTCTCCAACCTCAGCAACACTTTGATATCTCTTCCACCGACACCGAGGTATCCGATTGTAAACAAGGGGGTGGGGGACACAATTTTCGTGGCAGAAATAAGAATAGAGGGAGAGGTCGCGGACAGAGGGGGAGAGGTAGATCTCAGCCCTCGTACGGCACCACTTTTTTAGACAACGCCTATCCCCTGAGGAGCCGAATGGGTGTAACGAAGGATCCAGAACAATCGTAGGCCCTAAGGTTATCAACCTGTCATCCCGGCCTCTCAGTGGAACCGAGACGGCGGTCTTGGAAAGGGGGCTTTCTTTCGTCCCCACGACAGACTTCGACCTCTTTTCTTGTATCAAAGATCTAAATTTATTCGCACGCAAGCTGAAGTGGAGGAAAGTTTTCCATACAAAGGATAATAAACTTAGTGAAGAACTGGGCATTCCTCCAGATATGCTGCCTGATGTCAGATTGTTGGAGAGTCTCTCTGACATGAACCCCAATCTCTCTGGACAGGGTCCCTTTTCCGTGTTTAAAAAGAAAAGCACCAAAATGCCACCTGTGCAGAACGATATGTCGACAATAGACATTTTCGTTAATCTAGTATCTAGAGACTTAAAGAAAATGAGTGAACATGATGTTTTCACACATTATAACTGCACCAAGGAGGAGATCATGGCCATTCGGACTTTGGAGCAGGACCGCCACGTTGTCATTAAACCCTCTGACAAGGGTGGCAACGTGGTTGTCCTGGATCCAGCACAATATCTTGCGATGTGCCATGATCTCCTCTCGGATAAGGAGGGGTATGCTGTCTTGAGGGATAACCCTACAGTTTCCTTGTTGTCTGGTTTGAAAAATCTGTTGGATAGGGGTCTTGCCGATAAGGTAATAGACAAGAAGGAGCATGAATTCCTGTTGCCGGACCATCCCATCATGGCAACTTTCTATGGCCTACCCAAGGTCCATAAGGGACTTAGTCCGCTGAAGGGTAGGCCAATTGTCTCAGGTATTGGCGGGATATGTCAAAATCTTGGCTCATATGTAGACGTGATCTTGAGACCTTTCGTGGAATCACTCCCTTCTTACACAAGGGATACTACTGACCTCCTCTTGAAATTAGACGGTGTCTCTGTGAGTGAGGGCGACATCCTAGTCAGTATTGACGTCGAGGCGCTCTATTCCTCAATTTCGCACCACATGGGACTTAGGGCAGTAAAACATTACCTCTCTACGAGAGGCTGCCAATACCATCTCCACAATGAATTCGTGCTACAAGCATTGGAATTCTGCTTGAGGAATAACGTCTTCACCTTCAACGGGAGGTTCTATCACCAGCTCAGGGGCACCGCGATGGGGAGGCCTTGTGCTCCCTCATACGCTAATTTGCTCCTGGGCTGGTGGGAGGAGACTATTGTCTTCTCCGAGGAGGGTGATGATGGACGACTGTCTGACCAGATCGATCTATGGGCACGCTTTATCGACGACATATTCGTTATATGGCGTGGTACCCGGGATGATCTGGTGACCTTTGTAAACCGATTGAATGATAACGGGATAGGCCTCCGCTTCACATACGAGGCGGACCCTGTCTCGTTGCCATTCTTGGATGTTCTCATCAGCAAGACGAAGGATGGTACCTTGAGTACGTCTACTTATAGAAAACCAACTGCCACCAATTCCCTCCTGAGGTGGGACAGTAACCATCCGGCTCCCCTCAGGAGGGGAATTCCCAAGGGACAATATTATAGAATTTGCCGAAACTGCTCCGAGGACGCTTCATTTATGACACAAGCAAATGACCTCAGGAAGCATTTTCTTGATCGTGGCTACCCCAAAAAAGTGTCGAGTCAGGCCTTTAAAGAGGCAAGATCCAAGAATCGATCTGACCTCTTAAAACCCTCCAAGAAGGAGGCTGGTAATTCCGTTACAAGATTTATCACCACGTTTTCTAATGGAGCTAATCTTGTCAGAAACATTTTTGAAAAGCATTGGTCAATTTTGACAATGGACAACGACCTCGAAACATCGGTGGGTCCTTATCCCCAAGTCACCTATCGGAGGGGTAGATCTTTAGGTGACAGACTGGTCCACAGTCACTTTGTGGCACCAAAGCAGGAAACCTGGCTCAGATCTAATCTGAAGGGGTGCCACAGATGTGGCGATTGCGTGTCATGCTCGTCTGTCTCACCAGGCAAAGTTTTCATGTCAAATGTTACTCAGGAATCATTTACTATCCGGGATTTTATTAATTGCCGTAGAAAAGGCGTCATCTATAAGGCAACATGCACATGCGGACTCGAATATGTCGGTAAGACGAGGAGAGAGTTCCGCAGACGTATTGGGGACCACATGGGAGACATTGAACATGACAGGGACACCTCCTTGGCACGTCATGTCAATGTCTCCCATGGTGGGAAAAAAGACGCCATAAAGTTCATTGGCATTGAAAAAATTGAAAAACCGATCAGAGGGGGAGATTGGGACCGGTTGATCTTACAAAAGGAGGCAAGATGGATTTTCCGGCTCAATACGGTCTCCCCCTCTGGTTTGAATGAACAACTCAACTATGGATGCTTTATATAAATATTGGTCTCTTCATCCTCTCTCTACTTGTCTGTTAGCTTCCTGTTTGGTATTCTAGTAATTGTCATTTGAATTCCCCTATCAGGTTGCATATTTTCCTGATGTCCTATTGGGATATTGTATATATATCTGACTGCCATTGCAAGTCACTCTATATCACTTTCTATCTCATCAACATGAGTTCAGTGATTCCCCTTGTGCCCCCCCCCCTCTCCAATCTTGGCTATTTACATTATATTGGTATTATTATTACACCTGGGTAGTGCTTTTGGATAATATGCTTTTATGTGGGTTACACCCACCCATCACATGCACTATCTACTGATTTCACCTCATGAATGAACATCACATGAGTGATCTAAACATCTATAGCTTGAATAGATTGGTTACATATAAACTCCAATTTAGTTTTCTCTGGTGTGGTCAGGTTGCTGTGGTGTAACTTTTGACTTCCCCTTTTTTCTTATAATGTGGGAGGATTGTATGTTCCTTAATGTGTCTGCAGTGTGTATTTGTATGTGATGATAAAGTTTGTTGAACACACTCTCCTGTAACGATGATGTTGTGACCGGCCTGTGAGGCTGACATGGTATACGCCCCCTCTCTACACCATGTGACTATCACGTAGTCTTTTACGAATGCAGCCTTGTGTTTTAACCGGCCGGTCACTGCTACATGATGAGCACCTAGTGCGTCATGACATGGAATGTGGGTTTGACGTTATGGAGACGCCTCTGTCGCCTCCCCTTCTCTACTGATTCACTGCAGACCATATGACCGCTCACGTGACCGGAGAACCAGGAAGTCCTGCGTTCCACCGATCAGTCACCATCTGATGATACGCGTCCAGCGTTCTGTGACGCGACTCACATCATCCTCCTCTCCCACATGCTCCTGTTTATCCATGTGATCACCTATGTGATCGGGAAACCAGGAAGTATTACACCCCACCGCCTGATCACTATGAGATACCGAATGACCGAGTAGAACGTGCGCTAAGAACGATCTGTTTGTTTATATTAAACTATATGCAGTAATGTACATCCAGAGATATCTTGAGCCTGGCTATTCATCAGATCGCTGGGCTAGATCATCTCCTTATGGGCTAATTCTGTTTGCAATCCGGGTCTTCCCTATTACCGTTGTGCCATTTGCATAATTAAGTGAGGCAGGTCCTCTAACTCGGGGGGTGGGACCAAGGCCTTTTTTAACCTCAGTACATCACACATCCTCATGGATACCAGGCCACATAGGTTTGAGCTCTATGTTGAGCCACCGCTGTGATTTTCAGGTGTTTTACGCCCCCCTGATGAGCAGATAATGTGAAACGCGTCGGGAGTCACCTGGTTTCATCTACTAAGGGTCAGCCACAACAGGGCCAGCTGTGGACTGCCCTTGTAAGGGCGGGAGTCATTGTGGATAATTAAAGGGTCAGTTTAATCCCAGACAGGGCTAGTGACCAAACCACTACTCCCACCGTGCCGGTATTTGGACTATACAACACGGGAGAACTTTGATCCATCCATGGGACGAAAGGACTGGGTGAGATTGTTCCACTTCAAGTGGTCTTGATATTGCATTTGTTTTTTTTCTCATTATATGCCATAGGATATAATTGATATCTAGCATATTATATCCATATAGGAGTCGCCATCTTTTGGATATTACAGTCTATGGTGTTTGTTTCGGCTTAAATTGTCCTTTGTTGGTATTTTACACTATTGTAAATTTACAGCTGGGCGATTATTTTCATCCATTTAAGCCTAATGGTACTAATGCTGACTGGGTAAATTAGCATACTATTTTTATTGTGATCATATATGTATCCTGTATGCTACATATACCCAGCAATAATTCAGCTTACTAGCAGTGCCATTATAGCCAACTATGCACAAGATCTCCCTATCCCTCCTGTGTTGGTTGTAAAGGGTGAACGTTTCCCGTTCCCCTGTATATTGAAATATGTTGGCGCCATAAATACATGAACTGTATTGGCCTCAACATTTTTGTGGTTTTAAATGGTGTTTGGATCACTGTATGTTATTTACGTCATTTTAAATAACCCAATTAAAGGTTAAGTTTTATTATCACATGTTGCTATATCTGAAAATAAACTTTGTTTAAAGTATACCCTGAAGAGTGCCTTGTTTTATCTTGGATATCTACGGTTTGGAAACTGACAAGTGAACCTCCATTTCTAGTTCAGTGGCTGTGCCTTTTCCTGTTAGGCCGGGGCCACACGGGGCACTAGTGCGATCCTCGCATGACACTCGGCTCACGCTGGCAGTACAGCAGAGCCGAGTGTCATGCTAGTATCCCTGCGACTGAGGTCTGACTGTGCGAGCGGACCTCAACTGTGGGGGGCGGGCCAGTGCTGCAGAGGGGAGGAAGGGATTTCTCTCCCTCTCTCCTCCGTAGCCGGCTATTGCGATTTTCGCTCTGCACTCGCGTTACACCGGTGTACCGTGAGTGCAGTGCGATTTTTCTCTCGCCCCATACACTTGAATGGGTGTGAGAGAAAGAGTTTTCTCGGTCCGATTAGGGCTGAGAAAGTAATCACTGATGTGTGGTGACACATAGGCTAAAATTGGTCCAAGTGGAATGCAATGTTTTATCGCATTCCACTCGCACCGTTTTTCTCGAAGTGTGTCTTAAGCTGGTGTCACACACAGCGACAACGACAACGACGTCGCTGCTACGTCACCATTTTCTGTGACGTTGCAGCGACGTCCCGTCGCTGTCGCTGTGTGTGACATCCAGCAACGACCTGGCCCCTGCTGTGAGGTCGCCGCTCGTTGCTGAATGTCCAGCTTCATTTTTTGGTCGTCACTCTCCCGCTGTGACACACACATCGCTGTGTGTGACAGCGAGAGAGCGACGAAATGCAGGGAGCAGGAGCCGGCGTCTGGCAGCTGCGGTAAGCTGTAACCAGCGTAAACATCGGGTAACCAAGGGAAGACCTTTCCCTGGTTACCCGATATTTACCTTCGTTACCAGCCTCCGCTCTTGCTGCCAGTGCCGGCTCCTGCTCTGTGCACATATGGCTGCAGTACACATCGGGTAATTAACCCGATGTATACTGTAGGAAGGAGAGCAAGGAGCCAGCGCTAAGCAGTGCGTGCGGCTCCCTGCTCTCTGCACTGTGACATGTAGCTGCAGCACACATCGGGTTAATTAACCCGATGTGTACTGTACCTAGGAGAGCAAGGAGCCAGCGCTAAGCGCGGCTCCCTGCTCTCTGCACTGTGACATGTAGCTGCAGCACACATCGGGTTAATTAACCCGATGTGTACTGTACCTAGGAGAGCAAGGAGCCAGCGCTAAGCGCGGCTCCCTGCTCTCTGCATATGTAGCACAGCGACGTTATGATCGCTGCTTCTGCTGTGTTTGACAGCTAAGCAGCGATCATAACAGCGACTTACAAGGTCGCTGTTACGTCACCGAAAATGGTGACGTAACAGCGACGTCGTTGTCGCTGTCGCTTAGTGTGAACCCAGCTTTAGGCCTTACAAACACATTACCCCAGAGCCCAGAAAAGCCTCAGGCATAAGATGGCGGAGATAGCACAGCACACTGATAAAGCAGGCAGAGATAAGGCTCCTGCATCTTCAATGTCTCCCAGCAAACAAAGGGTGGAGGAAAACCAGTGTAATGTGAGTCAAATGCAGTACAAATCACTGGCAGAAGAGGTTGCAAATAAATTGGCCCCAGAATTAGAGAAATCGCTGGAGCAGACAGTTGCTGAAGCCCTCCAGAAACTGCAGGCAACCATCTCACAACAGGCTGCAAGGCTGGACACTGCAGAAACTAGAATCAATGCTGCAGAAAATGAGGTAGAACCACTGAAATCACAACTTGCAAAAGTTACAAAAGTCAGTCAACAACTACTGGAGGAAGTAGAGGACTTAGAAAATTGGTCCAGGAGAAATAAATCTGAGAATTATAGGTCTCCCAGAATTCATTACCATACCTCCCAACTTTTGAAGAAAGATAAGAGGGACAAAGCACTTGCTGCGGCAAATTTTGACCACGCCCCTAGCCATTTCACAGTAAGGGTCATTCAGCAGATGCCCCGGACTGTTCATTCAAAAAAACATACTGCAAACACGCAATAATCAGAGAAGATTGTTATTGCGCTCGTTGTACGAACACCTGCAGAAAAACCGCAGTATTTACGCTACGTGTGAACACGGCCTCATCAATACATTTTTATTACATTTTTTTTATAGGTTTTAAAGAAAAATGATAACTTGCGCCATTTTTTTTACACCATTTACCGATCCCCATAAATAATCTGATTGCTGTGTTGTTCGGGTCGTTACAATTACAGGGACACCAAATATGTCCGTGTTATTTGCTGATTTGTGATGTTTATTATTTTATAAAAAAAAGTGTAATAAAATTACATTATTCTATTTTTTATTATTTTTAGTAATTTTATTAGAAGAAAAAAACCCCTCTTCATCTCCCTCTAGAATACAAGACACAGACGCTGCTCTGTTCAATGGAGCTCTGTGTCCTGTGTAATCTGATGTGTAATCAGAGGCTTCATTGTAGGTTCATTTATGGAAAATCCTCCCTCTGACATCATCAATCCTAGTGGCTCAACAACTAGAGCAGCTAGGAAAGCTAGGAGCGCTGCTGGGCACATGTTTGAAATTTTCTGGTTTGAATCCAAGGTGGTGTAATAAAGAATTTTTTTATAAATATATATTTTTTCACATTTCTTTATAGTAGTTTTATGGGTACAAATGAATATGACTCTTTCCTTCTATCCTTTCCTATCTGTGCATCCCTTTATCTATCCATGTATCTATCTATTATACATCTATCACTCTGTCTATTATTTATCTATAATATATCTATCATGTATCTATCTATCCATCTTTCTATCCCTCCCTCTATCTATCCCTCCCTCTATCTATTATATATCTATCTATCATGTATCATCTATCTATCATGTATCTATGTATCCCTCTATCATGTCTCTAACTATCATGTATCTATTTATCTATTATCTATCATGTATCTATTTATCTATATCTATCATGTATCTACCCCTCTATTCATCTATTTTCCATTAATCTATCTATCTCTCTATTATATATCTATCATGTATCTATCTATCTATCTATCCCTCCTATCTATTATCTATCATGTATCTATTATCTATCATGTATCTATCTATCTCTCTATATCTATTAATCTATCTATCTCTCTATCTATCATTTTTGCAGCTGAATATTCTGCTTCTGGTTTCTATACTGCAATACAGAGGTCAAGATTACCAAATCTTCCTATGTTTTTCATTACAGACAGTGGCTCAATGGGTAGAGGAGCTGCCTATGGACAATGAGTTCATGAGTTTGAGTACGGGCCGTGACGGTAAATCAGAGCAGTGAGAATTTTATTTATTTTATTCACTGCACTGAGGGGAGGAGCTGGGACATCAGCTGTGAGCCGCGGGACACACCTCTAAAATTGGGGCAGTCCCGCAGTATCCTATACGGTTGGGAGGTATGCATTACCCCGGCACAACTAATGGGAATCTTTGGAGAGGATTTGCCAGCAGCACTGGGACTGAAAACCCTATTAAAGATTGAAAGGGCACACAGAGTTGGTCCACCAGCTCAATAGCAGAATGAAGCCCCTTTAAGACCTAGACCTGCTATTGCACGCTTTTTGGACTTTGCTGACAAGGTCAATGTGCTACAGAAATACAGGAAAGGAACAGCTCCAATTTTTGTAAGATGACATAAAATCCTACTATTCAATGATTACTCAGAGGAAATAAAAAAAGAAGAGCATTCAGCGACCTCTGTTCAGACATGGTGAAAAAGATGATAAGATTCGCCCTTCAGTTTCCAGCAGTCCTAAAGATTTTTGCACCAGGAGGAGGCACGAAAACCTTTGTGGCGCCAGATCTAGCAGCTGAATAGGTGAAAACAACCTTTAAAGGGACAAGAGGCGACAACCAGGAGGAGACGCGGGAAAACCACTGAGAAACATAACAAAAGACGGCACTAGCGGACGGATGGGAGAGGATGGAGAGAGATGGTGTGGACTGAAGGAGTGGGAGGGATGAAGCGGGACATTGGGAGATCATCCAGGGGAGTATGATCCTATACATTGCTTTGATCTTCATGCCCAGTCTATTCTCCCTCTTTTTTTTTTTCTTTTCTTTCTCTTTCTTCTCTCTCTCCCTCTTTAATATCCAGAATGTAAATGACAAGTCGATATATACTCTCGTTTTTCATGACAAATTACCTACTATTTTTCCTTTAGGAAATATTTTGGTAAAAATATTATTTTGCAGGAATGTAGAATTGTACGAGAGCTGGGGTTTGGGAAAAACAGAAAGGCTGAATGGAAAAGAAGGGGAGAATGCGAGCTAGGGAAAAACCGATAACTGTATCCCAGTGATACCAACTAGGGGAGATAGCTTTAAGACAGGTAAGAGTCCCTTATACATGCGCGAAAAAAGGAAATCCAAGAAATATACATCTTACTATTGGTTAGAGCAGGTTTTGGGGTATTAAAAAGTTTAATAGCTAAGTTTTGAATAGCTAAAAGTTACGTGTTGACAAAGTTTACAGGGGTTCAGGTACAAATACTCGCAATGAAAATTACAGTGCCTTGCAAAAGCATTCGGCCCCCTCAATTTGTCAACCTTTACCCACGTTTCAGGCTTCAAACAAATCTAAAAAATTTAAATTAATGGTGAAGAATCAACAAGTGGGACACAATTGTGAAGTTGAACGAAATTTTTTGCTTATGTTAAATATTTTTAAAAAAATAAAAAACTGAAAAGTGGGGCGTGCAATATTATTCGTCCCCTTTACTTTCAGTGCAGCAAACTCACTCCAGACGTTCATTGAGGATCTCAATGAACCAATGTTGTCCTAAATGACTGATGATGATAAATATAAGCCACCTGTGTGTAATCAAGTCTCCGTATAAAAGCACCTGCTCTGTGATAGTCTCAGTGTTCTGTTTAAAGCGCAGATAGCATCATGAACACCAAGGAACACAACAGGCAGGTCTGTGGTACGGTTGTGGAGAAGTTTAAAGCCGGATTTGGTTACAAAAAGACTTTCAAAACGTTAAACATCCCAAGGAGCACTATGCAAGCGATCTTATTGAAATGGAAGGAGTATCATGCCACTGGAAATCTACCAAGACCCGGCCGTGCCTCAAAACTTTCATCTCAAACAATGAGAAGACTGATCAGAGATGCAGTCAAGAGGCCCATGATCACTCTGGATGAACTGCAGAGATCTACAGCTGAGGTGGGAGAGTCTGTCCATAGGACAATAATCAGTCGTACACTGCACAAATCTGGCCTTTATGGAAGAGTGGCAAGAAAAAAGCCATTTCTCAAAGATATCCATAAAAAGTGTCGCTTACAGTTTGCCACAAGCCACCTGGGAGACACACAAAACATGTGGAAGAAGGTGCTCTGGTCAGATGAAACCAAAATCGAACCTTTTGGGAACAATGCCAAACGAGATGTTTGGCGTAAAACCAACACAGCTCATCACCCTGAACACACCCTCCCCACTGTCAAACATGGTGGTGGCAGCATCATGGATTGGGCCTGCTTTTCTTCACCAGGGAAGATGGTTAAAATTGATGGGAAGATGGATGGAGCCAAATACAGGACCATTCTTGAAGAAAACCTGCTGGAGTCTGCAAAAGACCTGAGACTGGGATGGAGATTTGTCTTCCAACAAGACAATGATCCCAAACATAAAGCAAAATCTACAATGAATGGTTCACAAATAAACATATCCAGGTGTTAGAATGGCCAAGTCACAGTCCAGACCTGAATCCAATCGAGAATCTGTGGAAAGAGTTGAAAACTGCTGTTCATAAACCCTATCTATCCAACCTCACTGAGCGCGGGCAAGAATTTTAGTCTCTCGATGTGCAAAACTGAGAGAGACATACCCCAAGCGACTTGCAGCTGTAATAGCAGCAAAAGGTGGTGCTAGAAAGTATTAACTTAAAGGGGACGAATAATATTGCATGCCCTACTTTTCAGTTTTTTATTTTTTAAAAATGTTTAAAATAAACAATACATTTTGTTCAACTTCACAATTGTGTCCCACTTGTTGATTGTTTACCATTAATTTAAATTTTTTTTATCTTTATGTTTGAAGCCTGAAATGTGGGTAAAGACTGACAAATTCAAGGGGGCCGAATACTTTCGCACGGCACTGTATATCATGGAACGTAAAGATTCTACAATCTCCCCAAAAGAGATTGATGGTGGTGAGGCATTTAAAAAAACCTCAAACCAGACATAGCCATACTACAGGAGACTCATCTAGCAACAAAAGACTGAGAGGATTAACAAAATGTGGGTGGGCCAGGTTCTGGGTTCTCAGTCACAGAATAGAAAAGCAGGAGTACTAATTTTAGTTCACAAACAGGCCAAATGCAGCATAGTTGAGCACGAGAATGATGAAAAAGGCAGATGGCAAAAATTGACTTTGATCTATCAGGGGAGGTGGTTCAAATTGTACAACCTTTATGCAACCAATACCAATAATAAAATATTTTTCCAAAACCTGGAAAGTCAGATACTAATGGAAAAGGAGGTTAGAGTTGCGGTAGGAGGGGACCTTAATACAGTAGTCAATACATGGGAGGATAGATCAGGAAAAAACAGATCCAGTGATGTAGAACGCACACATGACAAAAAATGTTGACACCATTTTTGGAAACCACGAAAATGCTTGATTGTTGGCGTATGCAACATCCTACAGGGAGGGAATATACTCACTTTTCACAAGTTCATAACAGTTGGTCTAGGATTGACTATTTTTTGGGGTCACAGAACAGGGCCAGAAGTGGAGGAGGTAAACATTCAGGACATGGTCATTTCAGATCACTCTCCTTTGGAATTGGTGCTACGAGATGCTCATCCGAAGGGAACGGATATCGTGTCATACTTGGCAAAAGAGGAAAATTTCCAAAAACTTTTAAAGATGTGGTGGTCAGAGTTTACTACAGATAACCAACAACAAACTAGACAGCCATTTATTTTGGGATACGGTTTTGAGAGGTCGGATTAGGGTCCATGGCAGCGCAAAAGAAAAAAAAACACTTCAGGCTTATGATAAAGCAGCAAAGAACTTGGAGAGACATATACACAATTCCAACAAATACCAAATACATCAAACAGAGAGCAGTGGGTGACAGCAAAAAAGAATTTTGACCTGTGGCTCGATAGAAAGGAACAGATTAAGGGCTAGAGTAAAAGCGCAATTTTTCAGATATGGAAACAAGTCAGGTAAACGATTAGCAAACTTTGTGAAAGGAAAGACCCCTATTACGAACATTGGGTGTGAACAGGGGCAAAATCATACTGACCTTAAAAACTAAACGGGATTTTAGAAAGCTTTTACACGAAACTATATACTCAGGAAAAACATAAGATAGAGGGAGGAAAGGAGCTGCTGAACAACCTTGCCCTGCCAAAAATCTCGGAAGTAGATAGTAAAACCTTGAATGCATCAATCCATGAAGGTGAAATAACAGAGGCTATTAAAAATTTAAAAAATAACAAAGCTCCAGGCCCTGATGGACTTCCAGGAGAATTGTTTACAATTTTGAATGAGGACATAACACCCACACTAAGCCAAGTATACAACATTATCTTACAGCAACAAAAATTTCTACAATCTGGGAATATGGCCTACATCAAAGTTATTCACAAAAAGGAAAAGATGAAATTGATCTGGCATCCATAGACCCATATCCCTGATTAACCAGGATATTAAACTCTTGCCTAAAATCTTAGCGCACAGATTGGCCCTATTTCTTCCATAGTTGATAGGAAAACATCAGGTGAGATTTATTAAAAATAGATCAGCGGTTTTTAATATTCGTTCTGTTTTAGCACTACAGGATAGTATGAGGCGACCAGGCATGGTGAAAGGCAATCCGGTACTTTTGGCGCTGGATGCCGAAAAAACTTTCGACAACGTAAACTGGGAATGGTTGGAGTTAGTGTTGGACAAAATGGGAATCATGGGGACTTTCCGAAGCTATATAAAAGCCATGTATGCTGATCCACAAGCAAAAATAGCAACTCCAGGATTTCTGTCTAAAGTAATTCACCTGCAAAAAGAAACTAGACAGGGATGTCCACTTTCGCCGCTATTATTTGATATCGCCATTGAAGCACTTGCCCAACAATTTCTAAAATGTGAAAATTTTACAGGTATAAGAGTGGGAAATAGAGGAAAAAAAGCTGACCTGTTTTGCTAATGAATGATTTTATTTATAGCAGAACCGGAAAAACAGTTACAGCATATCTTAAACCTGATTGAATCTTATGGAGCCTACACGGGCTAGAAAATAAATATAAATAAATGCCAGTTGCTATTCTTAAGACCAATAGGGCGGAGATCAAAGACATTTTTGAACATAGAAGTGTTGACGCAGTTTATCACATACTTAGGGATTAAAATTGGTACAGACTCCTTGGCCATGTATAGACTTAATTACCCCCCGTTGATATAAAAAATAATTCGGGAACTAGAGAGATGTAAAACCCTGCCGCTTTCTCTATTTGGATGAATTCACTTGATCAAAATGATAAGTTTTGCAAGACTACTTTACCAAATGCAAACCATTCCAGTCCTTTTAAAACACACGGATGTAAACACAATTCAGAAAGCATTCACCAAATTTATTTGGAAGGGCAAAGGACATAGAATTTCATATCATAAATTGACTCGATTGAAACAGGTAGGAGAGATGTAAATGCCTATGACGAGAGCCTATAATTTAGCTGCCTTGACAAGACACATCAAAGATTGGATATCCAAACACTCAGTACTTTTCCAATACTCAGTTGGAAAAAGAGCTAGCAAAACCCCTAGATCTAATTACGATATTACATTTGAAAACAAAGAAACGCCCGTCACATATTAAACTCAACTGCCTACTAACTGACACTAGAGGAGCCTGGAAAGCGCTAACGAAATTATATAGATTACCATTTAGTCTTTCAAAACACATGCCTCACTGGGAAGTAGAGATGAGCGAACCGGACGCGGTTTGGCTCGAATTCGGTTCGTCGAAACGATGTCTGGTTCGAGTTCGGGTTGGCGAACCGGTTCGACGAACTGATCGAACCACATAGGAAACAATGGGAGGCATAAAAACACATTATAAATGTACACATACAGCTAATAAACATTGCCACTTACACTTACCTGTCCCTGTGATCCGTCCTGCACTCTGTCTCCTGCCGCTATTCCATCCGATGATCGCTGAATCTTCCCGGTAACCAGCACTGCCAGCAGTGATGCAGGACCTATCGTGATGTCAAAATAGCCATGTGACCAGTCACGTGTCTATTATCTCATTGGCTACAGACTGGTCACATGACTATGACGCCGACATGCTAGGACCTGTGATTGAATCTCTCTGTTACGCTCCAGCGATCCCACCAGCAACCTGACCTGGCAGGGATCACTGGAGCGTCGCACAACGGGTTGCTGGTGAGCTGTCAGGCAGATCTCACCAGCAACCAGTGACCAGCGCCCAGCCCCCAGCAACGCGTGGAAGCGATGCTGCGCTTGGTAACTAAGGTAAATATCGGGTAACCAACGTTAGTTTTACCCGATGTGTAGTCTGACTATGTGTGCAGGCAGCAGGAGCCGGCACTGACAACGTGACAGCGGTGGACGCTGGTAACGAAGGTAAACATCGGGTAACCAAGGAAAGGGCTTCTTGGTTACCCGATGTTTACCGTAGTTACCAGCGTCCGCAGAAGCCAGCTCCTGACCGGTGACACAGCCAGTCAATAACGGAGATCACCATTGCCATAGCAACGCGCTTGGTAGCGGTGACGGGGATGTCCCACTACCAGCATGCAGCGGCACCGGAATCACGTGATCGGAGCACCGTTGCTATGGCAAACCGTGCCACCGCTTAGAGTCGGGAGCCTGTGGTTACTCTCACAGAGTGATTTCTGCACGGAGAACAGCGTCCTTTCTCCCATGCACTGCTGTCTGATGGAGCAGACAGAGCTGCATGTGTTGAAGGAGAAAGAAGACAGAAGACCATGGATCGTGGAGGGATGACAGGGGGTAATAAAGATGGAGTCTCTAAGTGTGTCTGTGTATTTATTTCTATTAAAGTATTTTTTCTCTGTGCGGTGTTTTTTTTAACCCTTTATTGGAGATTCTTAATGGCCGGGTCAAACGTGCCTGACAAGAATCTCTGGCTTAATACTAGCTAGTAAAACATAGCTAGTATTAACTCATGATTACCCAACAAGCCACCCGGGCTCCAGGGCTGTTGGAAGAGTTGGATACAGCGCCAGATGATGGCGCTTCTATGAGAGCGCCATTTTCTGGGGCGGCTGCGGACTGCAATTCGCAGCAGAGCGGCCCAGAAACCTCGGGCTAACCTGTGCTGCGGATCCAATCCCCAGCTGCCTAGTTGTACCCGGCTGGACACAAAAATGGGGCGAAGCCCACGTCGGTTTTTTTTGTTTTTTTTTTTTAATTATTTCATGAAATTCATGAAATAATTAAAAAAAAGGGCTTCCCTATATTTTTAGTTCCCAGCCGGGTACAAATAGGCAGCTGGGGGTTACGGGCAGCCCGTACCTGCCTGCTGTACATGGCTACCATACAAAAATATGGCGAAGCCCACGTCATTTTTTTTTTTAGTTTTTTTGGCAAAAAAAAATGCTTCCCTGGATTTTCCATTGCCAGTGAAGGTAACACCAAGCAGTAGGGGTTAGCAGCCAGTAGCTGCTCGGATTACCCTCAGCTAGCAATACAAAAAATGCAGCGGGAGCCCATATATATTTTTTTTAATTATTTATTTAAATAACTAAAAAAAAAAGGGCTTCCCTGTATTTTGATTGCCTGACATGACAGTGCTGTAAAAATTAATCATTAAAAAAATGACGTAGCACTCCGCGATATTTTTGATTCTCAGCGCAGATAAAGCAGACAGCTACGGGTTGCCACCCCCATCTGCCTGGCGTTACCTTGGCTGGCAATCAAAATACAGGGAAGCCCATTAATATTTTTTTATTAAAAAAAATAGTTTAAAAAAAAAAAATGACATGGGGTCTCCCCATTTTTGATAGCCAGCTAGGGTAAAGCAGAAGGCTGTAGGCTGAAAACCACAGCGGCAGCTTTACCATGGTTGGGGATCCAATGTGGAGGTCACCCCAGGCTCTTTTTTATAATTATTTTATAAATAATAATTACACAAAAAAAGTAGTGTCCCCCCCAAATTGGATCACCAGCCAAGGTAAAGCGGACAGCTGTGGTATTCTCAGGGTGGGAAGGTCCATAGTTATTGGCCCTTCACAGCCTAAAAATAGCAGGCCGCAGGCGTCCCAGAATTGGCGCATCCACTAGATGCGCCAATCCTGGCACTTCACCCCAGCTTATCCCGTGCCCTGGTGCAGTGGCAAACGGGGTAATAAATGGGGTTGATACTAGCTGTAAAGTCACCTGACATCAAGCCCAGCAGTTTGTGATGTCATGGCGTCTATCAGATACCCGACATCACGAACTGTCAGTACTAACAAAACAAATAGATGAAAAAAATGTATTTGAAAAAACACTCCCCAAAACATTCCCTCTTTCACCAATTTATTGTAAGGAAAAAAAAACAAAGGGGTCACACGATGACTCTGGACCGTCTAGAATATGGGGGGGGGATACGCTCAGGGAACGTATCCCCCATTTTCTAGGAGTGCAGACCCTCCATGTGAGGAGTGTAGGTGCAATGAATCTGCACCCACTCTCCCCGGGTCCACAGCAGCAGAGTCCATGTCGTAACTGTTGCTATCAAATCTGCAATGCCCTGCTCATGAGGTAAGGGCATGCCTAATCAGGAGAACTATTCTACATTTCCAAATATTGGTATTTGCTGATATTATTGCTATTCCACCTACTATATATTGGGTATAGGATCTTGGAGATGGAATACCCTTTTAAGTCCAGTTATCCAGCTGAATGAATACTAAACAATAGAGCTCGCTATTTAGACATGTTTTCTTGTGGCGTATAACGGACTCTCATGTTTGGTAGTTGTTCAGCAGGGCAACTATAAAAGCAAATCCCTCCATTTGGAAATGTAGTATAGCTCTCCTGATCAACTATGTTCCTTACCTCATGAGCAGGGCATTGCAGTAGCTTACAGATGCATGGTTACCACCACTCACTGTGTCTGAACACAGGAAGCTGAGCTGACAGCCGCTCTGTGCATGCGGCAGCGTCTATTGTGGAGGAGGGGGCCGCGGGGGATCAACGCTGCACAGGTACCGTGGGACACCGGGGAACACCGGTGGGGTTATAGGGGGTGACCTGGCAGGGCCTGGGGAGGAGATCTCTGTCGCATGTGTCATGGCACATGCGACAGAAATCAGAGGAGTAGGGTGAATGCGGCCGGCGCGCTGCTGTGCGCGTGGCCATCTTGGATTTTCCGGGAGGGGGTCGGGGGGGGCACTTTGGCGACACCGGGGGACCGGGGAGGAGATTTATCTCCCATATGACATGTTTGTTCATGCCAGATGAGAGATAAATAATTTTTTACCGGCGCTGTCATTTACTGTAACGTGATCACCGGTATACGGTGTATACCGGTGATCACGTGAGCGGGGACCGGACAAACCGACCTGAATCATGATCTCCAGGGTCTCAACTACCCCCTGAAACCCCAAAGATTTTCTGACGCTGGGGGGCGCTATTCACTTATTTCTGCCTGCTGTTTATAAACGGCAGATTAGAATAAGGCTACATTCACACGACCGATCAGTTTTTGCGGTTTGCAAAAAACGGTCTGTTTTTTTCACGGGTGCATCCGTGTGGCATCCGTTTCCGTTCCGTATTGTTAGGTCCGGGTGGTGGATCCACTGGGCCGTGCACCCCACCGGAGGCCTGGGTGCACGGTAGCCGGAGCACTAGCATGGCAGGGACTGCGTCCCACAGGGGACGGGTAGCATAGTCACTGGGGCTTCAGAGTTCCTGGAGACAGTGCAGGAATCCAGCACAGGTGCCGGGTAGGAATGTCAGGCAATAGTATGATCACAGGACACGGCACAAGGGGGACCTGAGCACCTAGCTTTCAAGACAAGGCTTACAAGACACGTTGATCAGGCCCCGCCCACATGGAAAGGCCAGTCTTATATACCCAGCATAGCCTCATGTCATGTCCTGCTGCAGCAGTGCTGGGCCCATAAGACCAGGTGAGTGGGCGCGGCCCGACCCTATACAGAAGCATGAGTCAGACACATGAGACTGGGGACAGGACACAGGAAAGCACGAGCGGGAGCGGCAGCCGTGACCGGTGGACACGTGGACCGGATCAGTGGGTAAGGAGCAGTGCCGTGCAGGTGTGACCGGATCAGTGGGTAAGGAGCGGTGCCGAGGCATCGGGAGCGTGACACGTATACGTTCCGTATGTCATCTGTTTGTCATCCGTGTGCCTTCCGTTTTTTTGGCGTACTGCCAAAAAACTGAAGGAGGGAAAATACTCATCCTACATGAGGCGGTCACATGTTCACTCCAGTGCCATTTTCTACAGCTTTTCACAGCGTAGAGCGCTCTGGTGATTTTCTTGTGCTTGTACACTTCATATCAGTCTTTTCTGTCATTATAATGGCAGAAAGACACAATGTCCCACTCTCCTGCATTTTGTAATTTTGCACCCTTTGGTGCCTTTCATGTGGCACTAAGGGGTGCTTAGAATTGTATTTACCAAAATAAATAAATAAATTACAAAAAAAAAAATGACGTGGGATTCCCCCTATTTTTGTAGCCAGCTAGGGTAAAGCAGACGGCTGCAGCCTGCAGACCACAGCTTCACCTTGGCTGGTAATCCAAAACTGAGGGCACCCCAAGCTGTTATTTTAAATTAAATATTAAAAAAAAAAAACAACACGTAGGGGTCCCCCAAAAATTGGACCACCAGTCAAGGTAAAGCAGACAGCTGGGGTCTGATATTCTCAGACTAGGGAGATCCACTGCTATTGGACACTCCCCTAAAAATAGCAGGCCGCAGCTGCCCCAGAAGTGGCGCATCCATTAGATGCGCCAATACTGGTGCTTCGCCCCAGCTCATCCCGTGCCCTGGTGCGGTGGCAAACGGGGTAATATATGGGGTTAATACCAGATGTGTAATGTCACCTGGCATCAAGCCCTGGAGTTGGTGAGGTCAGACGTCTATCAGATACCCGACATCACCAACCCAGTCAGTAATAAAAAAAAAAATAGATGACAAACACATTTTTATTTGAAAAAACACTGCCCAACACATTCCCTCTTTAACCAATTTATTAGAAAGAAAAACAAATCCAGGTCTGTTGTAATGCAAGCGGTTCCCATGACGATCCATACCATAGTCACTGTCCCAGTCAATGAAGAGCAGGATGTTCCCCATTGGCTGGGAGAGCAATGCAGTGACCTGAGCTAACATCAGAAGGTCAGCCCAGGTCACTGCAGGGCATGACAAGTGCTGCTGTCAGCGAGGTACATTACCTGCGCTGTTCTCCTGCATTGCTGATACTGCACACTGACTTCAATCAGATTCACAGCCAAGTATCGCGAGCGGCCCGTGATGTCACCGCTAGTGACAGTCTCGGGCCACAGTGACAGATGTGAAGCGGCAGCCATGGAAGACAGTGTCAGCGCTGAGGTCGGGAGGGTGGGACTTCATCACCGCAGGTAAGCTGAGCGGGCCATGTGTGTGGTGCGAGGTGGGCGGAGCCTAGCGTGGTAATGTGTGCGGGTGTGAGGTAGTGTGTGCGGGTGCGAGGTGGGCGGAGCCTAGCGGGGCTGTATGTACGGGTGCGAGGTGGGCGGAGCCTAGCGGGGCTATGTGCGCGGTGCGAGGTGGGCGGAGCCTAGCGGGGCTGTGTGTGTGGTGCGAGGTGGGTGGAGCCTAGCGGGGTAATGTGTGCGGGTGCGAGGTGGACGGAGCCAAGCGGGGCCATGTGTGCGGTGCAAGGTGGGCGGAGCCTAGCAAGGTAATGTGTGCGGGTGCGAGGTGGGCAGAGCCTAGCGGGGCTGTGTGTGCAGTGCGAGGTGGGCGGAGCCTAGCGAGGTAATGTGTGCGGGTGCGAGGTGGGCGGAGCCTAGCGGTGTAAATTGTGCGGGTGCGAGGTGGGCGGAGCCTAGCGAGGTAATGTGTGCGGGTGCGAGGTGGGCAGAGCCTAGCAAGGTAATGTGTGCAGGTGCGAGGAGCCTAGCGGGGCTGTGTGTGCGGGCGGCGGAGTGCGAAGTTGGTGGAGCTTAGTGGGGCCTTGTGCGCTGAGGACGCCAGTGCCGGGGACTGCATGGCTGGGGACAGATGTGTGTGAGTGTGTGTGTGTGTGTGTGTGTGTGTGTACATGCTGAGTGCAGGAGGGGGCGGAGTGAGCTGAGCGGGGAAGTGTCGGCTCCCTGCACGCGTAACCAGGGTAAATATCGGGTTACTAACCAAAGCGCTTTGCTTGGATACCCGATGTTTATCTTGGTTACCAGCTTACCGCAGGCTGCCAGCAATGGCTCCCTGCACACTGTAGCTGTAAAAAGCCCTGCTTTTGCTGACAGAACCGTTCTCGAACGTAACTCGAACTATCGAGCTTTTAGCAAAAAGCTCGAGTTCTAGTTCGATCTAGAACACCCCCCAAAACAACTCGAACCGCGAACTGGAGAACCTCGCTCAACTCTACTGGGAAGACATCAATTTTGAACAGAGACAACAAAACAAGCTTTTTGGAGAATGGAAATAAAAGGGAATTCAAAAACTAGGAGATTTATTAAATCTAAAAGAGGGCAAGGCGTTTAACTGGCAAGAAATGTTGAACGTATACTCGCTATCTAACAAACAACACTTTCAGTACAGACAACTGGTGAGCCATTACTTGTCCATAATGAAGTGCTGGGGGACACTGGGAATTCGGAACAGATTTGATATCTTGTTGGGTGGAAGAAAAGACCAGATCTCATTGGCGACACTTTATGCCCAAATACAGAGTCAATACGATCGAGGTAAAGAGAACAAGGTGGGGGGAAAGTGGAACAATAAATTTGAAGTTGAGGGTCTACAGGAAAAAATACTCAAGGAATGGTTAACTGTGCGAAAAGCGAACAATGACGAAAGATGCAATTCAAACTAATGCACAATGCTATATACACCTTTGACCTTCCTTACACAAACTCCCCGGCACACTAAGTAGCTGCCCCAAATGCCACCTCCACAAAGCAAACTTGATACATTACCTATGGGAATGCCCGGTGATAGCAAAACTTTGGGGGGATACAATCAAACAGACAAGACTTGGGGAATCAAAATCCCAAAAGATCCGATTATCTGTTTATTCCATACCACAAGTCGAGAGGCGAGAGAGAGGGAAGAGCTGTTATACATTCCAAAAGCAGTACATGCGTTAATATGATCGGTTAAAAAATGCATTTTGCGATATTGGCTTACAAAACAAGCACAAAATATTACGGGAGTGTTAGATACCATGAAAATGTTGATACCGATGGATCAACTAGAAGCAGAAGATAGCAAAGAGAAATGCACATCTAGTTTTTTTTAAAAAATGGAAAATATTTATAGAACAAAACTACTCTCAAAGAGAGATTTCTAATTTAATGCAACGTTTCAAAGATACAGCCTGGTATAGCTGGGGAGAGCTAGATGGCTCGTTGGGGAGATTGAGGATAGAGAGGTAAAACAAGCAACACTTATGGTTATTTCTATGTTAATTTATTATGGTTTTTAATGTACAATTTGAAAAACGCCAATATGTTTAGTGTTGCGACAGAAAAAAAGATTTAAAATGGACGAGAATTGTTAAAAAGCTAACTGAGAATGTTTTCATTTATGTAACTATTTTGTTGACAACTCATCAAGTAAAATGTTAAAAAAAAAAAAAAAAAAAAGGGACAGGTATTACCGATATCTCCCCAATAGTAGCACAAATAAAAATGTTGTTGGTTAATTGGGGTTATCCATCCAGGGCTTTTGTATTTTTTTTTTTAAGGGACTAAGAATTCACAAATAGTTGTTAACTACCTGCCTGTTTTGTCAAGCTTATTAAGCCAAAATAGGAAATAGAACTCCATATTAAACCACCATAAATCATGGCAACCTCACCATATCAAAACCTAAGAGCCAAAATTTGAGTTTGCACAACCATCATATAAATCATCAACAGAAATTCTGTATATATTAAATATCTTTATTACATCATAAATACAAAAATTATAGTGCTGGTACCCACAGACATTAAAATTCCCTACCCCATAAAAACATCCTAAAACAAAAACTGGTGCAGTGTGGAACAATGATTATAATAGATCAATGAAGGAGTTAAATATTACACATTTGAGGGCTCTGGGTATAACCATAATCAGCCATATAGCATATTTGCTGGTCCAAATCACTCCATAAATAATATAAAGTGCATAGTGCAAGGGAGGTATAGGATGGCTGACTCGGTGTAGTTAAGAGCACAAGGGGAACAGTATCATCACCTGTCCTGACCACACATAATGTGCATATATACCTCGTCAATGAGATTTGTGAAGGGAACACCGAGGTCAGATTTTGCAGTCAGCCACCTATAGTCCAGCAGGTGAAATTGGAACCAGGACCCAGAGATCAGACCACACTGCCCAGCACCTCGACGCGTTTCGCTTCCGCTTCGTCAGGAGCGACGAAGCGGAAGCGAAACGCGTCGAGGTGCTGGGCAGTGTGGTCTGATCTCTGGGTCCTGGTTCCAATTTCACCTGCTGGACTATAGGTGGCTGACTGCAAAATCTGACCTCGGTGTTCCCTTCACAAATCTCATTGACGAGGTATATATGCACATTATGTGTGGTCAGGACAGGTGATGATACTGTTCCCCTTGTGCTCTTAACTACACCGAGTCAGCCATCCTATACCTCCCTTGCACTATGCACTTTATATTATTTATGGAGTGATTTGGACCAGCAAATATGCTATATGGCTGATTATGGTTATACCCAGAGCCCTCAAATGTGTAATATTTAACTCCTTCATTGATCTATTATAATCATTGTTCCACACTGCACCAGTTTTTGTTTTAGGATGTTTTTATGGGGTAGGGAATTTTAATGTCTGTGGGTACCAGCACTATAATTTTTGTATTTATGATGTAATAAAGATATTTAATATATACAGAACTTCTGTTTTGTCAAGCGCTGATCTCTGCTGACTCAGAGTGATCACGGACAGCTCCTGCCAGTAATTCTGCAGCTTTTGCATAGTGTAGCTTTAGGTGTCAGATCTGCTTGAAAATTAAATTTTATAGCGTAAAATATTCTAATTTAAAAGAAATACTACTACTTTTGCATTAAGAATATAATTCATTACTTTTAAATATTTTTTTTTTCTGTTTATAAGTATTGTTTTTAAAACAATGTGATTTGCAGTGTTGAATGGGTGTGGATATGGAGTGCATATGGGTGTGACTGTTGTGAAATGGTGTGGTCAGGGGCGTGGCCTAAAATTGCCACGGCCTGCTACACACGACACAGACTTTGTCCCTCTTTCACTTCTTTGAAAGTTGGGAGCTATGGGTGTAGGTATTGGGTGTAGACACATGCACTTGTTTCACAAAAGATGTGCACAGTACACAGTGTTCTTTTCGCATCCTTCTGGCTGTTTTGCATTGCCACACAAAGGCATGCAACAGGTACTATTCACACCTGTGGACATGGACAGGATTAGACGGTTTTATTTTCTTGCCTCCATGGCATTTCACATTGTGCGTACCACACAGGCAGATAGAGTAACATCATGGCAGTGGGCATATTGAACTGCGACAGACAGGAATAGGACAGGTTCAATTTTTGTTTGCTCGCTCCACAGTGTGCTGTTCTCATGTTTTGCAGCCCCACTGAAGTACATTGGTGTACACCCAACACTGGTGTACACCAATGGTGAACCCGGGTGCCGCCTGTGATTCCGGGTGTTTGATCCAGATTCGGCACTCAAGAAATAAAAAAAAATAAAAGTAAAAATAAAGAAAAGAATGAAGCGAGCACTTCATACTTACTGAGGCTCTGTCATGGCGGCACACTGCTTCCAAGTCGCGCACTCACTACTGCTTTACCTGTTTTCCCCGCCGACCAGCCGTCATGGCATCTGTGATTAGTTGCAGTCAGACGCGCCCCCAGCCTCTTAAACTGTCAGTCTGACTGCAACCACTCACAGGTGCTGTCTGGTGGTCAGTATCGTGGAATAAAAATAAAACAATTGGCGTAGGGACCCCCTGTATTATTATTATGATACCCAGCATGGATAAAGCCCACGGCTACAGGCTGTAGCCTCCAGCCCTGTGCTTATCTTGGCTGTGTATAAATAATCTTTAAAAAAAAACCAAATGTGCTGTCCCTCCCAATTTTTAGACCCAGTCAAAATAAAGTCCGACAGCTGGTATTCTCAGGCTTGGGTGTCCCATGGTTATTGGGCCCCTCAAGACAAAAAATAGCAGCCTGCAGTCACCCAGGATTATCGCATCCATTAGCTACAACAATCCCAAAACGTTACCCGGCTCATTCTGATTGTCCTGGTGTGGTGGCAATCAAGGATTAAGGGAATAATAACAGCTCACAGCTGCCACTAAGCCCTAGATTAGTATTGGGAGGCATATAAGAGATCCCCCATTACTAATCTGTAAGTGAAAAGAAAAACGCAAACACAGAAAAAATCCTTTATTTGAAATAAAAAAAAACAAAACAAAAAAAAAACACCCTTTTTCACCCCTTTATTAACCCCAAAACTAGGGCTGTGGAGTCGCATTTGTGACGTCGGTGTCCATTTTAGTGAAGTCTGAGTCGGTATAAAATGGATTGACTCTGACTCCTAAAATATATAATAAATTAGGTACAGCGGTGGTTCAATACAGTACGTGATAAATATTTTTTCCTAAGCATTTGGGAAAGTTATGAAATATTCTATAAGTGACTGTTCTATTCCTAATCAAAAAATGTTGGCTTTTAGTTGAGATGAAACTGTGCTGAAGTTCAGCTACTTGATATAAAAGTAATGAAGCTCCTTTCCTACAGATAAAAGTAAAAACAAAGACACAAAGAATTCCTACAATCATCTCAGAACTAGAGCAGATCGAATGCCCAAAAATCCGGGACCGCCGGATCACTGCCAGATTTTAAAGAGAGTCTGATCCGCTCTGGAATCTGGTGCCCATATAAGTCAATGGGGACCGGAATCCGGAGATTAAAAACGTTTGTGGAGGGTATAGGGGGTTAGGAGCGAGCGCAACATACTCACCGAGGCGCTGTCATGGCGGCACACTCCTTCCAGGTCACCTTCCGGAGCCGAGAATTCAATATTCATTGTTTTGCCCGTCCACTGGCGCGTGTAATTGGTTGCAGCTAGACGTGCCCTCACCCTGAGTGGCAGCATGTCAGCTGACTGCAACCAATCACAGGCGCCAGGATGGCCAGTGGGCGGGGAAAGCAGTGCTAGTGTGTGCGGGTCAGTATCGTGGCAAAAAATAAATAAATCGGCAGCACAGGTACAGCCTGCAGCTGCAGCCCAGCTGTCGGGCTGTATCTGTGCTGTGTATCCAGTGACACATGCGAGGCTTTGCCAGGTGATGCCATGGCACACTTGCGCAAGTCCCTCGCATGTGTGATTCCGGTCTAAGAGAAACCGCATGCGGCTTTTTTTAAAATTTAAATTGGGAAAAAACAACGTGCGGTTCCCCATAATTTTCATCCACAGCCATGATAACGCCGGCTGGGGGCTGGTATTCAAACCCGCAGCCGCCCGGTATTGCCGCATCTTTTAGATGTGACAATCCTGGTGCGATACTGGCTCTTCCCGGTGGCCTGGTGTGGTCCCAATCTAAGTAATGAGAGGTAAATAGCAGCGCACAGCTGCTACTATGCCCTAGGTTTGTGATAGCACAGGCATCTATGAGATACCTGCATCACAAACCTGTAAATAACAGTAAATAAACAGAAACAGAAAATTCCTTTATTTGGAATTAAATACAAACACCTCCTCCATCACCACTTTATTAACCCCCAACACACCCTGCAGCCCCGGCGTAATCCACACAAGGTCCCACACTGCTTCAGCTCTGCTACATCTGAATATCACAGAGAGAAGCCATAGAGCACGACCGCTCTCTGTGAGCTCTAGAGAATGAATGAGCTGCGCAATGAGCGGTGACGTCACTCCAGTCATTTGTGGTCACAGCTGGAGGTTCCCATGGTCCTTCACCTGTGACCACAGGTTACCTGACCTCAGGTGGAGGTCACAGAGTTCACAGACCTGCATCTCCTAGCAGAAAAATAGCAATTTTTTTGGCCAAGAGATGCAGATTTTGTGCTGAAATTTTTACACCATATTCCTGCATCCAATCTATACCTCCTGGCAAAAAAACATGGTGTTTTGCCGCATTTTTTGCCAGGAGGTGCACATTTGGTGCTGAAATCGTCTGCACCAGATTTCAGCACCAAATTTCCACCTTCTGGCAGAATTTTTTTTATTTTTGGGCTAAGGGATCCAACTTTGGTGCTGAAATTTTTACACCATATTCCTGCATCCAATCTATACCTCCTGGCAAAAAAAACCGTGGTGTTTTGACTTTTTTTGCAGCGGTTTTTGCCGCGGATATTTTTCTCAGTTTTGCCGCGTTTTTTTGCCAGGAGGTGCACATTTGGAGCTGAAATCGTCTGCACCAGACTTAAGCACCAAATGTCAGTGATTCTGGTACGTATAAAAATTAGAACATATGTACCAGAATCACTGACGTGTGAAACAGGCCTAAGAGATAGTCTGCAAAGAAGACATGCTGGGACTCTGATTGTAAAAGTGAGGAAATTGGCTATTGCTACCAGAACCCCAAAATTGATTCCATCTTGAAGAGACATGCTGTAAAAGGGGCAATTGTCGATCAAGCTACTCAATGGGCAGCACTTCTTTAATTATTGAGCGATTGCTTGAGCTGAAACCCTTTCTTGTAGACATGGCCAACCCCCAGGTAACACTAAGTGAAGGTCAATTAACACAGGTGGCTAAATAGAAGGAATTGCTTCATCACCGATTTACACACATGCCAGCATGGGTGGGACGGGACACACATGCCAGCATGGGGGGAAGTGACATGCATGCCAGGATAGGGAAAACATACTTGCCAAGATGGAGGAAACATGCATGGCAGGATGGGGAAAATATTCATTGCCAGAATGGAGGAAACATGCATGCCAGGATGGGGAAAACATGCATGCCAGGATGGGGAAACATACGTGCCAAGATGGAGGAAACATGCCACGATAGGGTACATTTACCAGGAAGGGGAACATTTACCAGGAAGGGGAACATTTACCAGGAAGGGGAACATTTACCAGGAAGGGGTACATGCTAGGAAGGGGGACATTTACCTGGATGGAGGTACATTTACCTGGATGGGGGTAAATTAACCAGGATTGGGAACATTTACCAGGATGGAGGACATTTACCAGGAATGGGGTACATGCCGGGATGGGGGAACATTTACAAGGATTGGCAATATGTCAGGATGGGGTACATTTACCATGATGGAGGACATTTACCAAGATGAGGTATATTTACCAGGATGGGGCCATGATGGGGACAAATATACCAGAATGTAGGAAATATATATCAGGATGGGGGACATGTTTACCAGGTAGTGGTCCAGGAAGGGGCACATAACTACACAATGAAGGGAGAGGGGAGCAACTCGTACGTCTTTATGGGATTTCAAGATGTTCAGACTTTGAAATGTAGATGTGGATTACAGGGTGACATCTGATTGCATTCCATGCTAAAATCTCTGTCTAATATGCTGCAACTTTTTCCAGAAAGATCAACTGCTGTGTCTGGAAAGGGCTCAGCTTCAATGTGTGGTAAGCACGAATGAGTGTGATGCCCCCTGCTGAAGAGACGACAAAGGTAAGGTTAAAATCAATTATTTACATAATAGGATTGGTTGTCACTTCAGAAAAAAAATTGGGTTTAGGGCTACAGTTTGGGCACTCGGCCTGTAAAAGGTTCGCCATGACTGGTATATGGCATCCTATGCGAAAGTATCAGATGAGATATGCTAATGTCCCTCGGCTCATGCTCTGCTGCAATCTTGCGATCGGATCACAGCTTTGGAGGAGAGTGAGAGAATGATCTTTCCATTTCCTACATTGTCAGCTGATGCGTATATCGCACTGCACTCGGATGTCCAATGTTTCCCTCGCACTCAGACTTGTATGGGTGCGAGTGATCCGAGACTCGCAGACAATCACAGCATGCTGTGTTTTTTTTCTTCAGTCCAATTATAGCTGAGGAAAATCTTGCAGATCTGAGCTGCAGCATTGTCTTACATGGGGCCGAGTGCAATGTGAAACTTTCTCCCATTGCACTTGTGCGAGTCATATGCCAGTGTGAATGTACCCTTTTACAGGATTGCTCACTTTGCCGAGCACTCCTGTGTTCTCTATAAGAAAGTCGCTGCCAGACATCTCTGGAGGCTTATCATTTAAAGAATATAAGGAGCTTCAATCCCAAATCTGACATGCTGGATCCTTATCTCCCCAGACATCATCAGTCAGAGGCAGCGATACATATTAGACTATGGGCCGAATCTGTTGATATTGGCGGATTCTGACTCCTTTAGTCTGTGTATGGGAGGAGATACCTACTATTTAAAGGGTAAGGGCACACAATGTCTTTTAGACATCTGCGAATGCCAAGGGTTTTTCAAGCAGAAGACGCTTCAGGACACCCCGGTGTCTTTTATGCTAAAGCTACTTATTTGCTTCTTTTCTGACATTTTTTGGGGACTGTTTTTTAATTAAAATGTATTATATAAATCAGTGAGCGTCTTACAAGCAGAATTCGTCTGAGGAATGGTCAGGTCACTTCATTCAACCGCTTCACGTTTTTGGAAACCTGAAGCAGTTAAAAGAAGCTCAAAAGACTGAACACATGATCAGCACATCATCTTCACACTGCACGGCATACAGCTGTTTTGTTTTTTTTTAGTTTATGTACCGCTTTTTCAGGTGCATAATGGAGCAGATCCACCTAAAACAAATGTCGTGTGCATGTACCCTTAGTATGATTTACCAGTAGGGGACGTTACAACTTAAAGTGCCTTGAGCAGCATGAATGCCAAATACAGCCCTGGGGAGGGTAGAACATAGGTGTTTGATCTCTACCTAGATGCCTGTTGATCTAGCATTTGTCTAGCTATCATATGTCTAGCTTTGCACATCTTTTACACAAAAAAAAAAACAATAATTCAGTATCATGCGTTAGCCAGGCACTTCTTCACCACTCCTGGAAGTCATGTCCAGATGTTTCCGCTCACTTTCCAAGCCTCTGATTTTTATTTTCTTTTGCATGAAACCAGCAATTTATTAAAGCAGTTTTATAAAGCAATTTAATAAAGCAAAACTGGCTAAGGAATACTGATAACACAAGTACAGGAAGCATTGGCATGTAATCATTGATGCTGGCACTGGTGCATTTTACGAAGGTATAATTACAGCTATAAAAACTATACTTGGCTTCTTTTATACAAAACAAAGTCTCAACAAGTTAGTTTTAGAAAGGGTTGTGTAAGATTTAAAAAAAATAAATAAAATGTGGGAAATGTGTAAATTTACCATAATCTACCTATTCTAGTCCCACTGTTCCTATAGTCTCTGGCAGGTCTACAGCTATAATGTCACCTACATAATTAATATGACCACTGCAGCCCATCACAAACGTCACTGCTGAGGTCAGATATAGACTTTATTAGTCATGTGAATGATGGACACAACGTCGTGGCTGCAAACGAGTCGGGAACCAACAGAGCATTGAAGAGGAGAGTATTGGTTATTTTAGTATTTTAACATATCTTGCCTGCTTTTTTAAAAATAATACCATACAACCCTTTCACCATGCATGTTTGACTGTTGGTGTGCTCTAGATGAATTATAAGCCATGAAATGCATACTTGAAAGCCTGCGTTTATACAATTGCTACAAAGAATAAAAGGAGTATGCTGCTAGTAGGCAGACTTAAAAAATATTTTATTACACAATTGTTTTTTTGGATTTTAATGACAAAAGAATCTTCTGTTTTGCTTAGCCAAACTTGGCAACTCTGTGGCACATTCATTTGCAAGGTTATGCTTTATTCAATACAAATTATTTACACTTCTGTAAATACAACTCTAGCAAAAATTAAGAGACCACTGCAAAATTGTCAGTTTTTCTGATTTTTCTCTTCATACAGTCATGGCCAAAAGTTTTGAGAATGCTACAAATTTTAATTTTTACAAAGTCTACTGCTTAAGTTTTTCTAATGGCAATTTGCATATACTCCAGAATGTCATAAAGAGTGATCAGCTTAACAGCAATTACTTGCAAAGTCAATATTGGCTAAGAAAATTAACTTTAACCCCCAAAACATATTTCAACATCATTGCATTCCTACCTTAAAAGGAGCAGCTAACATTGTTTTAGTGATTGTTCCATTTACACAGGTGTGGGTGTTGATGAGGACAGGGCTGGCGATCAGTCATGATTAAGTAAGAATGGCACCACTGGACACTTTAAAAGGAGGCTGCTGCTTGGTATCATTGTTTCTCTTCAGTTAACCATGGTTTTCTCTAAAGAAACACGTGCAGCCATCATTGCTCTGCACAAAAATGGCCTAACAGGGAAGAGTATCGCAGCTACAAAGATTGCACCTCAGTCAACAATCTATCGCATCATCAAGAACTTCTAGGAGAGAGCTTCCATTGTTGTAAAAAAGGCTCCAGGATGCCCAAGAAGGACCAGCAAACGCCAGGACCGTATCTTAAAATTGTTTCAGCTGCGGGATCACACTACCAGCAGTGCCGAGCTAGCTCAGCAATGGCAGCAGGCTGGTGTGAGTGCTTCTGCACGCACTGTGAGGTGGAGACTGCTTGAGCAAGGCCTGGTTTCAAGGAGGGCAGCAAAGAAGCTACTTCTCTCCAGAAAAAACATCAGGGACCGACTGATATTCTGCACAAGGTACAGGGAGTGGACTGCTGAGGACAGGGGTAAAGTCATTTTCTCAGATGAATCCCCTTTTCGATTGTTTGGGACATCTGGAAAACAGCTTATTAGGAGAAGAGGTGAGCGCTACCACCAGTCTTGTCTCATGCCAACTGTTAAGCATCCTGAAATGATTCATGTGTGGGGTTGCTTCTTAGCCAAGGGAATCGACTCACTCACAGTCTTGCCTAAAAACACAGCCATGAATAAAGAATGGTACAAGAATGTCCTCCAAGAGCAACTTCTCCCAACTGTCCAAGAGCAGTTTGGCGCCCAACAATGCCTTTTCCAGCATGATGGAGCACCTTGCCATAAAGCAAAGGTGATTACTAAATAGCTCATGGAACAAAACATAGAGATTTTGGGTCCATGGCCTGGAAACTCCCCAGATCTTAATACCATTGAGAACTTGTGGGCAATCATCAAGAGACGGGTGGACAAACAAAAACCAACAAATTCTGGCAAAATGCAAGCATTGCTTATGCAAGAATGGACAGGTATCAGTCAGGAATTGATCCAGAAGTTGATTGAGAGCATGCCAGGGAGAATTGCAGAGGTCCTGAAGAAGAAGGGTCAACACTGCAAATATTGACTTGCTGCATTAACTCATTCTAACTGTCAATAGAACCTTTTGGTACTCATAATATGATTGCAATTATATTTCTGTATGTGATGTAAACATCAGACAAACACAATTAAAAAACAGAGGGCAACAGATCATGTGAAAATATAAATGTTGGTGTCATTCTCAAAACTTTTGGCCATGACTGTAGGTATATTTTTGAGTAAAATGTAAATTGTTTTTTTATTCTATAAACTATTGACATGTCTCCGAATTTCCAAGCAATACATTTTGTATTTATTTTCTGAAAATGAGAAATGGTCAAAATAACAAACAATACATTGCTTTCAGACCTCAAACAATGCAAAGAAAAAAGTTCATAATCATTTAGAAACAACAATACTAATAATATTTTAACTCAGGAAGAGTTCAGAAATCAATATTTTGTGGTATAACCATGATTTTTAATCACAGCTTTCATGCGTCTTGGCATGCTTTCCACCAGTTTTTCACACTGCTTTTAGGTGACCTTATGCCACTCCTGGTGCAAAAATGTAAGCAGTTCCTCTGTGTTTGATAGCTTGTGAATATCCATCTTTCTCTTGATTACATTATAGGTTTTCAATTGGGGTTCAGGTTTGGGCTGGCCATGACATTTTTTTGGTGTGGTGGTTTTTCATCTACACATTGATTGACCAAGCTATGTGGCATGGCGTATTGTCCTGCTGGAAAAACCAGTCCTCAGAGTTGAGGAACATTGCCTGAGCAGAAGAAAGCAACGGTTTTTCCAGGACAACCTTATATGTGGCTTGATTAATATGTCCTTTGCAAAGTTTAATCTGCCTAATTCCAGCCTTGCTGAAGTATCCCCAGATCATTACCGATCCTCCACCAAATTTCACAGTGGGTGCAAGACACTGTGGCTTGTACGCCTCTCCAGGTCTCTGTCTAATCAGGTGTTGGGCAAAGCTGAAAATTAGACAGATCAGAGAAGATTACCTTACTCTAGAAATTGGGCAGGAATTGGGCAGATTAAACTTTGCGAAGGATGTATGAATCAAGCCACATACAACGTTATCCTGGAAAAACAGTTGCTTCCTTCTGTTCAGGCAATGATCCCCTCCAGCAGGACAATGCGCCATGCCACACAGCTTGGTCAATCAATGTGTGGATGAATGATCACAACATCAAAACCCTGTCATGGCCAGCCCAATCTCCAGACCTGAACCCCATTGAAAACCTTTTGAATGTAATCAAGAGGAAGATGGATAGTCATAAGTCATCAAACAAAGAAGAGCTGCTTACATTTTTGTGCCAGGAGTGGCATAAGATCACCCAAACTAAGTGTGAAAGACTGGTGAAAAGCATGCCAAGATGCATGAAAGCTGTGATTAAAAATCATGGTTATTCCACAAAATATTGATTTCTGAATAGAGTTGAGCGCGGTTCGCGGTTCGAGGTTCTCCAGTTCTAGGCTCGAGTGATTTTGGGGCCTGTTCTAGATCGAACTAGAACTCGAGCTTTTTGCAAAAGCTCGATAGTTCTAGAAACGTTCGAGAACGGTTCTAGCAGCAAAAAAACAGCTAATTCCTAGCTGGCTTTCCGCTGTAATAGTGTAAGTCACTCTGTGACTCACACTATTATGAAATTTCAGTGTATAGTGTGCGGGAACAGCGCCTTCAGATCACTGCTGTTTGTATAATGGCGATCGCCATTTTTTTTTTTTTTTTCCTTGTCTTCCTTCCCTAAGCGCGCGCGTGTAGTGGGGCGGGCCAGCATGTCAGCCAATCCCAGACACACACACAGCTAAGTGGACTTTTAGCCAGAGAAGCAACGGCATGTGTGATAGGATGTCCATGTCACATGTCCCTGCATTATAAAACCGGACATTTTCCTCCAGCACGCCATTATCTGCCTTCTGCGTCCTTGGTGTCAGACATCACTGGCGCAGCTCCGTCCTAAATCCTATCGCCGATACAGCTGTATGCGCTCCATCCACAGCGCTGGACAGCTTAGGGAGAGTACTTTCTATCAGTCCTTTTAAGGGCTCGTAACGGCAGGGTCAGAGCCATAGGTGACAGGTCCTGAAAACAGAGACAGCGTCTGTGTAGCTAAGGTCAGGGATTTCGTCGCTGCATTTCCCCATTAGGAGGGAATAGAAAGGCAGGCTTCCATTCCTCTACCCAGAGCCCCACAATCCTGGCACTGTACCCTCCTGTCCTCTGCACACTCCAACTCATTATAACTAAGCCATTATACTAGCAAACACTCAGTGTACCTAGTGGCATCCTAAACGTGGCTATTGGACTTTGCTATAGTTCCACTAGTGCAAAGATATTTGCAGCACCTCTGCCTGCATTGCACACTCCAACTCATTATAACTAAGCCATTATACTAGCAAACACTCAGTGTACCTAGTGGCATTCTAAACGTGGCTATTGGACTTTTGTCTAGTCCCACTAGTGCAAAGATATTTGCAGCACCTCTGCCTGCATTGCACACTCAAACTCATTGTTACTAAGCCATTATACTAGCAAACACTCAGTGTACCTAGTGGCATACAAGAAGTGGCTGTTGTACTCCATTAGTGCCCCACTGGTGCCAAGCTATTTCTAGCACCTCTGCATGACACCCTCCTGCTCTGTTTTTAATAAGCTATAATGATAGCAAAAAATACTGCCATTTAGTGGCATCATAGAACTGGCTGTTGTATTCCATTAGTGCCCCACTGGTGCCAAGCTATTTCTAGCACCTCTGCATGACACCCTCCTGCTCTGTTTTTAATAAGCTATAATGATAGCAAAAAATACTGCCATTTAGTGGCATCATAGAACTGGCTGTTGTATTCCATTAGTGCCCCACTGGTGCCAAGCTATTTCTAGCACCTCTGCATGACACCCTCCTGCTCTGTTTTTAATAAGCTATAATGATAGCAAAAAATACTGCCATTTAGTGGCATCATAGAACTGGCTGTTGTATTCCATTAGTGCCCCACTGGTGCCAAGCTATTTCTAGCACCTCTGCATGACACCCTCCTGCTCTGTTTTTAATAAGCTATAATGATAGCAAAAAATACTGCCATTTAGTGGCATCATAGAACTGGCTGTTGTATTCCATTAGTGCCCCACTGGTGCCAAGCTATTTCTAGCACCTCTACATGACACCCTCCTGCTCTGTTTTTAATAAGCTATAATGATAGCAAAAAATACTGCCATTTAGTGGCATCATAGAACTGGCTGTTGTATTCCATTAGTGCCCCACTGGTGCCAAGCTATTTCTAGCACCTCTGCATGACACCCTCCTGCACATTTAGCTATGCTAATTTTATAGCAAACTCAGGGAATTCCTTGCTGCATTTGATCATTAGGAGGGATAGAAAGTGAGGCTTCTTTTACTGTCCTGGTACCCACAGAACACGGCCACTGTACCCATCTGTCCACTTTTGCCACGCTATTTAATTTGCACAAAGAGCTGACTCTTTTTCTGCCTTCCTAAAATTGTCTGGAATACTAAGTTAGTGTTCCTTTGCTGCCAAGCAAGGTACAACACATGTGCATTCTACACTCCTTTCCATTTCTGGAATGCAATTATTAACTGCAGGTAGTCCAGGCAATCTGTGACGAAGGTGCAGGCGTGGATATAATGTAGCCTGCATCCAATGATGGTTCTCTCGATGTCTGACAGCTCAACAATACCTTCTGTTTCCACTTCCAACACAAGTGATGACCTGCCAATCACACTCCCTGTTGCGGGTTAAGGAGTGGAAGTTCAGTGTGAAAAATCATGTGTGCCTGCTGTCCCCACAGTCACAGAGGATGAAGAGCACGCAGATGCACTTGATGGGGCAGGCGGTGGTTGCACAGGCACGCTAGGCCGCATTGTAGCACAGTGAAATTCACATTGCGACTTATGCTTCATTTTAAGTCGTGTACAGGGTGGGCTCCCCAGTATGCAGCAAAACCAGGCAAAAGGAAAAGGACTCTAGGCAGTTGGGTTGATAAATGATTGTTTAACTTTACCAAAACAAACAATAAGAACCATGCATACAATTAAAATAATTGAACAATCTATTCTGTTGCCTACTACCTGCTAATCCCTCTGTGTAGCAGTAATTGTGTGTTTGTGTGTGTGTGTGTGTGTGTGTGTGTGTGTGCGAACACGACTTACCAGTGGCGCATCACAAGAGCTTACAAGTTATCTACCTAAACATAGACAAAACACATGACCCCCCCTGAATACCCTTGTTAGCTGAAGCCTCACAGATATTGCAGATGATAACAGTGTGAATGCAAACCACACAGCTCTGCAACACAGTCATGGAAATCTTGAAAAGCAACAGTCAATGCAAACATGTGCTGCTGTCCCTCTATGATTTAAACTGTACGTGACAATTTGACAGTGCAGAGGCAGCAAGTCTTATTGTCTATATAGTCGGCCTACCCAGAACAGATATGTGTTTTGCTAATAAAACAAAGTGTTGCGTGCCCGCATTATTGTCTGGGCACAGCCTACCGTACCCGGGTACTGTGATGTCCAGTTGCCAGAAATACAGACTTTACGCTCCTCTCACGGTAAACAGTATAGACAGCACCGTAAGAATGTTGGTCTGTGGCACAGGATGCTGCTCACTGACGTTACAGTGCTCATCATCAAAGTACAACACAACTCCCCTCACAATTGAACGAAGTGTTTCCACGGTGGCTCCTTGCTGTAACACACACCTTTAGCTTTTCCTTCTGTTCATAGACAGCATCTCCAAGTCCACACCCGAAGAGCAATTTTATATTGCTATAGTGACCAAAGGCAGATCCAAAAAAACAGCAGCCCCTTGTGTGTAGTCTGCAACAATGCATGCAATGAACGGCAAATAAGCATATTGCGTTGACAGTTGCTAAAGCTGAGCAATAACACCTTCACGCTGTCAATTCATATCCATGTGATACTTCATGGAGGAAGTACTCAAAAGTGTGAGTTTTTGCCTTCTACTTACAGATTGTTGACAAATCTTACAGATTACATGACTTTGGTGATCCTTTGCGATGTCCAAAAATTCACAGGCTAGGAAAGGCTTACAGCCCATGCGACCTGCATAGCCAACACGACATCTGCTCAGAGTCAAAGTTGTGGTCCAGGATTCAGTTGTTGACGTGCTTCCAGTACTTTGTCTCTGGCCAGGAAGACGCAACGTAACCTCGTCGTCAGTAGCATCCTCCTCCACCTCCTCTGCTGACCTCATCGACTGGCTGACTTTGGTTTGACAGTAAGTGTTGTCTCCAACCTCATCAATAACCCTGTGTGTTTTCATTCCCCTCGTCCTGAGTCCTCCGAGACAACCTCTTCCTGCCCTGACCGAATAGTAAAGTTGTCCTTCCAATCAGGTATCTGTGCTCCTCATGTTCCCCATTGTCTCCACAAGGAGGATTTAATTTTTGGAAATGAGGGTGTAGATTAGGCACAGCACCTTCTTCATCGGGGCCTGGATCCCAGTCACAAAGCTTCAGGCTATCTGCGCAGATCATTTCCCCTGTCTCATGGAACTCGCTACCTCAACACGTTAGATTATATGCTACACACGCAAGCTTCAAACTGAATCTGAAAACTCATCTGTTCAGAAATGACTATAACCTTCAATGACACCACCACCATACGTACTTGACGCTCAACCTAAACAACTCCTACTGTCTCCTCCCAAAAATCCTTTAGAATGTAATCCCGCAAGGGCAGGGCCCTCTTCCCTCTGTACCAGTCTGTCTATAGTTACTTGTATATGTATTCTGTATGTAACCCCCTTCTCATGTACAGCACCATGGAATCAATGGTGCTCTATAAATCAATAATAAAAATAATAATAACTTCCTTGTCTGTATTCATTGAAGCTTTGGAGCAGACCTCTGATTCCCAGGCTATAGTGCGACTGAACAGCTATGCAAACTCAACCATCTCTGTCACCCCATACTCAGCAGGGCTGGTGGAAACTTGAGAGCTGTTAGGAAGCAAGTGCGATTGGATTGACACCACAGAGGAATGGAGTATTTGGGATCTTGAAATTGGGGTGGAGGAGAGGCCACTTTATGGAGCAATTCAGATCCATTGAAGCAGCTGCTGATTTGGCCTAATCTACATTTGTTAGCGATGGTCGTGTCCATGAAAAAAGGGATCATATCAGATTATCCATGGGAAGAAGTACACCTGTTCTTTTTGATGTTATTTGCTGTTACAAAACGGGGACGCCTTAAACGCAAGCAGCCTGCTGCGGTTTCAGTTGCGCCCAGGCATCAGCTGCCATTTAGGCCTGTGCCTCGGGTTGTCCAGCTGGCTGCTTTCTCCTCCACGTCTAAGTGTGGAGAGGCAGATAGTGCGCATGCGTGTGCCGATTTACCCCAGCTGCAGCCTAACTCCAGTGTTTCGCATAGTGAGTATGCTCAGCCTGACTGTGCCATTCCTGAGGCTAAGTCTTCATTTCGGGCTACAGCGCATGCTCCCACACTTAGTGCGAAAAGCCTCTTTGCACAGGTACTTGCACTCCGTGCCGGGTCTAAGTCCTGTGTTGTGCCTAGACACCATGCTAAAGCTGATAGTCTTTTTTTCAGAGACTGTATTTCATGCAACTGACCATGGTCAGGAACTTACTGCATCAGAAACTAGGTCCGGTAATGAACTCTTTGGCCCTGCCGCTGATGTGGGGGGCCCATTTAGACCACAGGGCATCAGGTGTCCTGACGATGTGGCCAGGCCACTCCCAAATGGCTTGCAGAGGCCCTCCCCTATGACTTGTCACCGCATTATTGATGGTCAGATGATGACTGGTGAGGTGTTTGGGTCATGACAGCCATGAGGTCATCATTGAAGTTGCGGTTCCAAATAGGACGCTAGTTATGCCACTCATGACGTATCACTCTGCTTTTGTCTCCAGGAGGTGCATTGTGGTCCACCCTGGTTTGTGGCGGACCCAGGTTATAAAAGGGGCTGGAGCCAACAAGGAGGTGCGCAGTCTTCTATTATGCTCCGAAAGAGCACACCTCCATGTGTTGAACCCATTGCGGCTTTAGGCCAGAGGTAGGCAGGGATAGGGCGTCGATGCAGGCCGCAACCACAGTTGGTAACGCAGAATGGTTAAGACCAGCTCCTGTCCTACAAGTCCTGCTTGTGCAGCCCAGTGGCATTAACAGGCCTGCTGCTGCTGATGCGCCTGCTGTTCACAGGTGTGGCCCCAATGCACACGGTCAGCGTCCTGAATGGCCCCTGTGATGTTAACAGGGAGTTCCTGGGCTGGGTGGGCGTGTGGACCCTGTTACGCTAACAGGGCTCCCACTCTCAAGATCCGAGTGGCGTCTAACTTGTTTCAGGCTACTATTAGTTTCATAGCCACACAGCTCTGTATCCTCCACCGAACCTTCCAGTTGCCAACCTCTCCTTCTCCATCTGGGAGCTCGCTGGACACTGACTGCTGATGGGGATATATACCTTTCTCTTTCTTTTCTTATTAATTTACGTTATATAGCGGTAACATAGTATATACCACCTTATCCAAATCTGCCAGTCCCACCGTAACAGATGGTGTTTCTTCATCAAATGTTACTTTTGCTTAACCACCAAACCCACGGACCAAAACTATTTTCCCCTTTCCAACACACCTGTTCCCCTTTTCACCCGCATCTGTCCTTTTTCAACTCATTTTGTATACGACCAAAAGTGCAACTCTGCAGGGACACCGTACTCAATGGCATCTCAGCACAACAGCCAGCCCTCGGTCCCTCAGATGTGGACAAGTAAAAGACCATTTCCTCCTATCCATGACAAAGCGTTGAGATTCACTCTGTGCAGCACTGGTGTTTAGTGGAAAAGCAGATCGAAGATTGCGTAACACCTTCTGAAGATACTCCTGTACACGTGCGTCCCTTTATATGGCAGGAATTATTTCGCCAAATTTTGTCTTGTACCGGGGATCTAACAGTGTGGCAACCCAGTAGTTAGCATTACTTCGAATTCCTACAATCCGAGGGTCATGTTGTAGGTAGTGCAGCAAGAAGACTCATGTGTCTTGTGCATCCAGGAGGACCAAGTCCTTGGTGTGTTGGTGGCAGAGAGGTGAGAATCGTGCCTCCTTCCTCTGCCCTCTCCCCCCAACCTCACACAACCGTAATGTGAGCAAGCTCTCACTCATCTGCTGAGTCTTCCATGCCCATCGCCAGTTCGTCCTCCATTTCTTCATGGGCTCCTGCACCTTCCTCAACAATTTTTGCTGATACTATGCGCCCTTGTTAATCCCTCTCCCCCACCGTCCCTTGACTTCCGCCTAGGTGCCACTCACCGTCTGGACCTTGTAGATCTTATTATCCCTTCTGCATATGACTCCTCCTGTACTTCCTCACCTTCCTCTTGGACCAATACCGGACTCCGAATAATGCTTACAGTGTGCTCCATCATGTAGATGACCAGAATTGTCACGCTGAGAATGGCATTGCCAGTGCTAAACATCTTCGTCGACATTTGGAAACTGTGTAGAAGGGTGCATAGGTCCTTGATCTGACACCACTCCAGCAGCGTGATCTGCACCACCTCTGGATCAAGTTAGCCCAGGGTATACGTCATACCGTATTTCAGCAGGGCTCTGCGGTGCTGCCACACACGCTGCAACATGTGCAGATTCCAATTCCTGCGTGTCGGAACATTGCATTTCCGGCGTTTAACCGCCAGACCCTAAGACTTCCGGAGCGATGACAGTTGTTGAGCTGCTGGGTGCGAAGGATGAAAGTGAGCACACAGCAGCATGCCCGCTGCACAAGGCCATGTAGGCCGGGATGGTATTTTAAAAATTGCTGGACAACCAGGTTCAACACGTGAGCCATACAAGGCCCGTGTGTCACATTGCCCTGAAGAAGGGTCGCAGACTGGTTTGCATCATTGTCGCACCCGACCTTCCCTGGCTGCTGGTTGAGTGGAGACAACCATTGATGAAACTCGGTCTCACTCTCCAGAGCTAACCGTCCACAATTCCTCAGCGGTGTCTCACATTTCCCCTACATTTCAAAGTAAACATTTGACCGCCTGATGGCCTTGAGCTCTGCTGCCAGCATAGTAAGGAGGTGTGTGGGATTCCTTGGGCGCAGTTACAAGGAAGGGTGGCCTGACCACACAGGGTTTGGGCCGAGGTGGAGGACCCACATGAGGTTGAGGAGGCAGAAGCAGTGGAGGAACTTGTACATACAGAGGAAGGATTGACACACAAGTCGTGGGGACGGCAAGACTTGTACAGCAAACCCTTCTCCATCTCTCACCATAGTTACCCAGTGCCCAGTCAGCAACATGTAACTCCCCTGTCCATGCTTACTGGTCCAAGTATCTGTGTTGAAATGCACCCTGTCACACACAGAGTTTCTCAAGGAATTGGTGAGGTTGTGTGCGACCTACTGTGGTAGGGCGGGCACGCCTTTCTTGGAGAAGGAGTGACGACTGGCCATCGGCTCTTGGGGCACTGCAATGGGCATAAGGTCTCGAAAATCCTCGGTCTCAAAAGGGTGTAAAGGCAGCCTTTCTGTTGCCAACAAGTTGCAGATGATGAAACTCAACCTCTTAGGCATGTCATGCCCTTCGAAAATCATGTAAAACATAGCGAGGGGACTCCAACCACAGTCTCCCTCGTTGCCACTAATTGGGCCACACACACCCCACTTGACTGGCATCAGTTGACCCCCCCTTTTGAAAAAGAAAAAGATGCTTTGCATGAAGCACTCTCAAAAATACGCGTGCCTTTCGCCTTCTCTGGCTGACCCAGGGGAAGAAAAGTCCTCTGAGAGCCATGACTTGTTCATCTTGGTTCTTTTAGAAACACAGCGAGGGGACTCCAACCACAGTCTCCCTCATTGCCACTAATTGGGCCACACACACCCCACTTGACTGGCATCAGTTGACCCAATTTTCAAGATGAAAAAGATGCTTTGCATGAAGCACTCTCAAAAATACGCGTGCCTTTCGCCTTCTCTGGCTGACCCAGGGGAAGAAAAGTCCTCTGAGAGCCATGACTTGTTCACCTTGGTTCTTTTAGAAACACAGCGAGGGGACTCCAACCACAGTCTCCCTCGTTGCCACTAATTGGGCCACACACACCCCACTTGACTGGCATCAGTTGACCCCCCCTTTTGAAAAAGAAAAAGATGCTTTGCATGAAGCACTCTCAAAAATACGCGTGCCTTTCCCGTCCCCTGGCTGACCCAGGGGAGGAAAAGTCCTCTGAGAGCCATGACTTGTTCATCTTGGTTCTTTTAGAAACACAGCGAGGGGACTCCAACCACAGTCTCCCTCGTTGCCACTAATTAGGCCACACACACCCCACTTGACTGGCATCAGTTGATCCCCCCTTTTGAAAAAGAAAAAGATGCTTGGCATGAAGCACTCTCAAAAATACGCGTGCCTTTCCCGTCCCCTGGATGACCCAGGGGAAGAAAAGTCCTCTGAGAGCCATGACTTGTTCATCTTGGTTCTTTTAGAAACACAGCGAGGGGACTCCAACCAGTCTCTCTCGTTGCCACTAATTGGGTCACACACACTCCACTTGACTGGCATCAGTTGACCCCCCTTTTGAAAAAGAAAAAGATGCTTTGCATGAAGCACTCTCAAAAATACGCGTGCCTTTCCCGTCCCCTGGCTGACCCAGGGGAAGAAAAGTCCTCTGAGAGCCATGACTTGTTCATCTTGGTTCTTTTCGGAAACACAGAGAGGGGACTCCAACCACAGTCTCCCTCATTGCCACTAATTGGGCCACACACACCCCACTTGACTGGCATCAGTTGACCCCCCCTTTTGAAAAAGATGCTTTGCATGAAGCACTTTCAAAAATACGCGTGCCTTTCCCGTCCCCTGGCTGACCCAGGGGAAGAAAAGTCCTCTGAGAGCCATGACTTGTTCATCTTGATTCTTTTAGAAACACAGCGAGGGGACTCCAACCACAGTCTCTCTCGTTGCCACTAATTGGGCCACACACACCCCACTTGACTGGCATCAGTTGACCCCCCCTTTTGAAAAAGAAAAAGATGCTTGGCATGAAGCACTCTCAAAAATACGCGTGCCTTTCCCGTCCCCTGGATGACCCAGGGGAAGAAAAGTCCTCTGAGAGCCATGACTTGTTCATCTTGGTTCTTTTAGAAACACAGCGAGGGGACTCCAACCAGTCTCTCTCGTTGCCACTAATTGGGTCACACACACTCCACTTGACTGGCATCAGTTGACCCCCCTTTTGAAAAAGAAAAAGATGCTTTGCATGAAGCACTCTCAAAAATACGCGTGCCTTTCCCGTCCCCTGGCTGACCCAGGGGAAGAAAAGTCCTCTGAGAGCCATGACTTGTTCATCTTGGTTCTTTTCGGAAACACAGAGAGGGGACTCCAACCACAGTCTCCCTCATTGCCACTAATTGGGCCACACACACCCCACTTGACTGGCATCAGTTGACCCCCCCTTTTGAAAAAGATGCTTTGCATGAAGCACTTTCAAAAATACGCGTGCCTTTCCCGTCCCCTGGCTGACCCAGGGGAAGAAAAGTCCTCTGAGAGCCATGACTTGTTCATCTTGATTCTTTTAGAAACACAGCGAGGGGACTCCAACCACAGTCTCTCTCGTTGCCACTAATTGGGCCACACACACCCCACTTGACTGGCATCAGTTGACCCCCCCTTTTGAAAAAGAAAAAGATGCTTGGCATGAAGCACTCTCAAAAATACGCGTGCCTTTCCCGTCCCCTGGATGACCCAGGGGAAGAAAAGTCCTCTGAGAGCCATGACTTGTTCATCTTGGTTCTTTTCGGAAACACAGCGAGGGGACTCCAACCACAGTCTCCCTCATTGCCACTAATTGGGCCACACACACCCCACTTGACTGGCATCAGTTGACCCCCCTTTTGAAAAAGAAAAAGATGCTTTGCATGAAGCACTCTCAAAAATACGCGTGCCTTTCCCGTCCCCTGGCTGACCCAGGGGAAGAAAAGTCCTCTGAGAGCCATGACTTGTTCATCTTGGTTCTTTTCGGAAACACAGCGAGGGGACTCCAACCACAGTCTCTCTCGTTGCCACTAATTGGGCCACACACACCCCACTTGACTGGCATCAGTTGACCCCCCTTTTGAAAAAGAAAAAGATGCTTTGCATGAAGCACTCTCAAAAATACGCGTGCCTTTCCCGTCCCCTGGCTGACCCAGGGGAAGAAAAGTCCTCTGAGAGCCATGACTTGTTCATCTTGGTTCTTTTCGGAAACACAGCGAGGGGACTCCAACCACAGTCTCTCTCGTTGCCACTAATTGGGCCACACACACCCCACTTGACTGGCATCAGTTGACCCCCCTTTTGAAAAAGAAAAAGATGCTTTGCATGAAGCACTCTCAAAAATACGCGTGCCTTTCCCGTCCCCTGGCTGACCCAGGGGAAGAAAAGTCCTCTGAGAGCCATGTCCACATTGTCAGTGGACAGACACGTGTGCTTATCTGCCAGCAGACCCCCAGCAGCACTGAAGACAGGTTCCGAGAGAACGCTGGCTGCAGGACACGACAAGATCCCCAAGGCGTACGTGGCGAGCTCAGGCAATTTATCCAGATTGGAAGCCTAAAATGAGCAGGGCTCAAGTTGCACAATAATGGCATCGATGTTTCCTTGCATATACTCATATATCTGTGTGTCCTCCTCTTTTTCCTTGTCCAGCTCTTTTGTTTTCGCATGAGTATATGTCCTTGTCACTTTCCCATGTGTTTGTGTTGTGTTGTGAGTTGTTTGTCACCTTTTGGACACCTTTGAGGGTGTTTTCTAGGTGTTTTTATGTGTTTGTGAATGTCTGCCATTGTTTCCTATGCGGTTCGAGTTCGGTTCGTCGAACGTTCGATGAACCGAACTCGAACGGGACCTCCGTTCGGCGAACCGACCTCGAGCCGAACCAGGACCGGTTCGCTCATCTCTATTTCTGAACTCTTCTTGAGTTAAAACATTAGTATTGTTGTTTCTAAATGATTATGAACTTGTTTGTTTTCTTTGCATTATTTGAGGTCTGAAAGAAATGCATTTTTTGTTATCCTGACCATTTCTCATTTTCAGAAAATAAATACCAAATTTATTGCTTGGAAATTCTGAGATATGTTGTCAGTAGTGTATAGAATTAAAAAAAATTACATTTAATTAATTTTTGCCAGAGCTATATGTCATATTAATCCTTGTGTCAAATGTAGTAAACACACTACCAAGAGTGTAATTTTTCCCCCGAAATAGCAAGGTTAGAAAATCATATATAAACTAGATGTGCCCAATAGCAGCACATTTTTTCACAAGCCTGACCTTTAAGAAATGTGGTCAATGTAAATGAATATCCCCTCTTGATTTTTTAATAACGGTAAAATGACTACAGAGCATTGCAGAAAACAGAAAATAACACAAAATTTACAGTAGCTCCAGTATGCACAAACTGGATAATGCATCTTACCAGAAATTATTTGGAGATATATTAGAAATAAACTATACCAATAAAAAGTAGTGTACGTCAATACACCTGAAAGAAAATCAGAAGACAAACCGAGCACGAATACAACCCAAAGTAAGTAAAATGGTCTTATGTTTTGGGTTTTTTTTTACCAGATGTTGCAGAATTCTTGTAAAATGTGCATGGCTGAAAAGTTTATTTTCCTCACCTTGCGTTTAACTGACTTTTCAACTAACTACAAGAAAAGTAGATTGGTTAGGTGTCTTACCCCAAGAATCCTACTTTCACCAGGGGTCTTTGGTCCCTGATTAGTACTAGGTCATTTATGAAAAAAAGCTAGATAAACAGCTAACTGTGTGTACAGCAATGCAGGTTACAGTGGAACAGACTAGAACGTTTCATTATCTAAAAGAGGTGCCATAACAATCTGAGATCAGGTACAAAGAGAAATAGCTGTGTGCTTGGTATCCCTAGGCGGCCATCATCCAGGGAGAATATAAATCCTGGGTGGTCTGTTAAAAGTTCTGAAATGAGCAGATCCACCAGCCAAATTCGACACTAATCAATGAAACTCCAAAACATGGCATGTATTTACCACAAGGGTATCCTTTATTACAAAAAAAGTAGAATAATGGGACAGCCATAGGCATCTGTGGGAGACCTTCTGGAGTTACTGCTGTGAAAACAAGAATCCAATTCATACAGTTTATTAAAAAAAAAAAAAGTGGTACTAATGAGGACAGATTCCAGTGATGAATTTCCAAGCAGATTTTATACTTCCCACTCTTTTGGCATATCATGGCTCGACAATTAATTTCACGCACTCCAGCATCCAATCACACATGTCACTGATCAATATTATATTCCAGAAACCTGATTTACAACTTGTACTGGAATATTTCTCGCAAATTTAGGTGGAAAAGATGTGGGACAGATTGTCTCCTGATGCCTGACCAGAAAAGGCACCCAAGATAACATGAGAATACGTGAAGCACAGTGAGCCCTTAGTTGTACAGATACACTAAAATCTCAGTTTTTATGAACATGGCATGTCTTTGTAGAAGGCAAAAAGAGATTTTTAAAACTCAAAATTTCTGAGAGTTTCATAAGTAAAATAGCAGTGTCTCCACCGTCACAGACAGCTAGAGTACAGACAGCCCTGAGATAGTGCTGCAAAGGGATTAGGATGGCATACAATTATTTAAAGAATGGCAAATGCCACCCTTCAGTGAGAAATATATTCATGTATGCCTCATCAGAACAATTGTACAGTTTGAATTTAGACAATATGCGATGGCCTTTGGATCCTTCTGCTATAAACTAGAAAAAGTAGCACAGTAAGCCCATGCTATACCAATTCCACATTTGCAGAAGGAACACAGGTTTATATTTCATGGAAAAATATGGTGATGCTCCATTGATGTAAGCTGTTAACGGTTAAAAGAGTCACCACCAAAAGTAAAGTCATTATTATAGGAGACACATTCTGGAAGAGGAGAACTCTGGCTACAGAGTGGTAGAGGGCAATTTCTTGATGCGTCGTTGTGCGAGGATGGAGGATTTGATTGGTTGCAATTGAGGAACCGGCATAGTGCTGTTTAAGGCAAAATATGTTGCAGCCATAGCTCCCTAGAAAGTAGAAAGATTAAATTATTACAATGTGATTTACTTATAACAATTTAAAATATACGCTACCATCCATCAGGATTTACCTCTAGAAGGCATTAAGAGTGCCTAATCAGCTTCCCAATACCCTCCTTAGTAATGACCGTATTAGGCCTAAAAACTAAAATTTAAAGCGTAACCGTCGTTTTCATTTAAAATAAACAAATATGTCTGACAAGATATATTATATACCGATTATGATCATATAAAGTAGATATTGGCTCAAACCTATAGTCTTCACTACTTTTCATAAAAATAATTATTTTATTGAGGTCAAAATCACATACATATATAAAAAAATTCTTTAAAAGAACTGAAGTCCTCAGTGGTTGATACCTTTTAATGGCTAACTGAAAAGATGGTAATAATTGCAAGCTTTCGAGACTACTCAGGTCTCTTCATCAGGCATGGTATAACACAAAATCTGAAGAGTCACATATTTATACACAACAGGACATAGAATAGTGTGGTAAAAAAAAAACAAAAAAAAAACAAGTTATATAAAACAGAACTATCTCTATAGCAGGGGGGCAAACTGTTGTGGCCATACATTTTGCTGCAGTTCAGTGTGAAAGTTTTATTGTCCTCTGATTGGGGTCTGGTCCGGGCTGTGACGCGCTCGGATGGTCAGAGGAGAACATCTTTTAACTGATGTAAAAAGACATGAATCCATGAGACACATTCATTCCTACTCTGAATGTGTCAAAGGTCATCATAAGTTTGTACTATCATAGTCTCCTATCTCTCTGGAACTTGAAATTTCCTTTCAATACCAGCAATTTCATGTCCATGATGCTGTGGTCTGAGTTACAAAAATGTTTGGCCACAGGTAGAGCCATCCTTTTTCTCTAATTGTGTGCCGGTGAGAATTCATCCTTGTCCTGAGCTGCTGTCCGGTCTGCCCTACATACAGATCCCCAGTTGGACATTTGGTACATATAATTAAGTACACCACATTGGTTGTGGTGCAGCTGAAGGTACCTGGGATCCAGTACTCCTGATGTGATCTGGGAATCTTTATCTTTTCCGTTGTCAATAACAACAGTTTGCCCCCCTGCCATAGAGATAGTTCTGTTTTATATAACTTGTTATTGACAACGGACAAGATAAAGATTCCCAGATCAGATCAGGACTACAGGATCCCAAGTACCTTCAGCTGCACCACAACCAATGTGGTGTACTTAATTATATGTACCAAATGTCCAACTGGGGATCTGTATGTAGGGGAGACCGGACAACAGCTCAGGACAAGGATGAATTCTCACCACCACACAATTAGAGAAAAAAGGATGGATCTACCTGTGGCCAAACATTTTTGTAACTCAGACCACAGCATCATGGACATGTATTTGCTGGTATTGAAAGGAAATTTCAAGTCCCAGAGAGATAGGAGACTATGGGAGTACAAACTTATGATGACCTTTGACACATTCAGAGCAGGAATGAATGTGTCTCATGGATTCATGTCTTTTTACATCAGTTAAAAGATGTGCTCCTCTGACCATCCGAGCGCGTCACAGCCCGGACCAGACCCCAATCAGAGGACAATAAAACTTTCACACTGAACTGCAGCAAAATGTATGGCCACAACAGTTTGCCCCCCTGCCATAGAGATAGTTCTGTTTTATATAACTTGTTTTTTTTTTTTTTTACCACACTATTCTATGTCCTGTTGTGTATAAATATGTGACTCTTCAGATTTTGTGTTATACCATGCCTGATGAAGAGACCTGAGTAGTCTCGAAAGCTTGCAATTATTACCATCTTTTCAGTTAGCCATTAAAAAGGTATCAACCACTGAGGACTTCAGTTCTTTTAAACAATTTTTTTTATCTCTACTGGCTAACACGGTACAAAGATATATTTTACTCATCTATATATATAATTGCCTTATTCTGTCTGTCTGTCTGTCTGTCTGTCTTGCTCCAAAATTGTGTCCCGGGACATGTCCTTATGGTGACAAACAGCGGATTGGCTGCTGGCCTCGCCATGTCCCCGCCCCCCTGCACGGATTGGCAGCTCGCCTCACCTTGGCTCCTCCCCCCGCACGGATTGGCCACTCGCCTCGCGTCCGCCCCCCCTCGCACGGATTGGCCATGTCGTTACGGTGACAAACAGCGGATTGGCCGCTGGGCTCGCCATGGCCCCGCCCCCCCGCACGGATTGGCCGCTCGGCTTCACGGATTCGCCATGGCCCCCCCCCCGCATGGATTGGGCGCTCGCCTCGTCTCCTTCCCCCCGCACGGATTGGCCGCTTTCCTCGCCCAGGCTCCGCCCCCCCCGCACGGATTGGCCGATCGCCCAGGCTCCGCCCCCCACACGAGGTGAGCGCATCAAGGTCCTGCGGCGGAACGAACACACAACACACACACACAAACTCCAGATCGCATCCACATACTCACAACATCCCGTGATATCGCTTGCTTCTCGGCGGCGATACTGTGTAGTTATCTTCCAGGACCTGCCGGAGGATCACATGGCCGGAAGCATGTGGTATCTCCGGATGTTGTGATTGTGTCAGCGCGTGTATGCGATCGGATGTGTGTGAGTGTATGCGATCGGATGTGTGTGAGTGTATGCGATCGGATGTGTGTGTGTGTGAGTGTATGCGATCGGATGTGTGTGTGTGTGAGTGTATGCGATCGGGTGTGAGTGTGTGTGTGAGTGTATGCGATCGGATGTGTGTGAGTGTATGCGATCGGATGTGTGTGAGTGTGTGTGAGTGTATGCGATCGGATGTGTGTGAGTGTGTGTGTGTGAGTATATGCGATCGGATCTGTGAGTGTCGGCAGAGGAGCACGGCGTGCAGCACAGCTGCTGGGACTGCCCACCGGTGGGCACAGGGAGAAGTGAGGTGTGTGTGTGAGTGTATGCGATCAGATGTGTGCGTGTTTAATGTCTGATGTGTGACTGTGGAGCACGATTGGGAGTGCGCAGCATGGGGGATGGAGCACGATGGGGGGTGCGCAGCATGGGGGATGGAGCACGATGGGGGGTGCGCAGCATGGGGGATGAAGCACAATGGGGGGTGCGCAGCATGGGGGATGAAGCACGATGGGGAGTGCGCAGCATGGGAGATGGAGCACGATGGGGAGTGCGCAGCATGGGGGATGGAGCACGATGGGGAGTGCGCAGCATGGGGGATGGAGCACGATGGGGAGTGCGCAGCATAGGGGATGGAGCACGATGGGGGGTGCGCAGCATGGGGGATGGAGCACGATGGGGGGTGCGCAGCATGGGGGATGGAGCACGATGGGGGGTGCGCAGCATGGGGGATGGAGCACGATGGGGAGTGCGCAGCATGGGGGATGGAGCACGATGGGGAGTGCGCAGCATGGGGGATGGAGCACGATGGGGGGTGCGCAGCATGGGGGATGGAGCACGATGGGGGGTGCGCAGCATGGGGGATGGAGCACGATGGGGGGTGCGCAGCATGGGGGATGGAGCACGATGGGGGGTGCACAGCATGGGGGATGGAGCACGATGGGGAGTGCACAGCATGGGAGATGGAGCACGTTTGGGAGTGCGCAGCATAGGGGATGGAGCACGATGGGGAGTGCGCAGCATGGGGGATGGAGCACGATGGGGGGTGCGCAGCATGGGGGCTGCGCAGCATGGGGGATGGAGCACGATGGGGAGTGCGCAGCATGGGGGATGGAGCACGATGGGGAGTGCGCAGCATGGGGGATGGAGCACGATGGGGGGTGCGCAGCATGGGGGATGGAGCACGATGGGGAGTGCGCAGCATGGAGGATAGAGCACGATGGGGGGTGCGCAGCATGGGGGATGGAGCACGATGGGGAGTGCGCAGCATGGGAGATGGAGCACGTTTGGGAGTGCGCAGCATAGGGGATGGAGCACGATGGGGAGTGCGCAGCATGGGGGATGGAGCACAATGGGGAGTGCGCAGCATGGGGGATGGAGCACGATGGGGGTGAGCAGCATGGGGGATGGAGCACGAAGGGGAGTGCGCAGCATGGGGGATGGAGCACGATGGGGGGTGCGCAGTATGGGGGATGGAGCACGATGGGGAGTGCGCAGCATGGGGGATGGAGCACAATGGGGGGTGCACAGCATGGGGGATGGAGCACGATGGGGGTGAGCAGCATGGGGGATGGAGCACGAAGGGGAGTGCGCAGCATGGGGGATGGAGCACGATGGGGGGTGCGCAGTATGGGGGATGGAGCACGATGGGGAGTGCGCAGCATGGGGGATGGAGCACGATGGGGGGTGCGCAGCATGGGGGATGGAGCACGATGGGGGGTGCGCAGCATGGGGGATGGAGCACGATGGAGAGTGCGCAGCATGGGGATGGAGAGTGCGCAGCATGGGGATGGAGAGTGCGCAGCATGGGGATGGAGCACGATGGGGGGTGCGCAGCATGGGGGATGGAGCACAATGGGGAGTGCGCAGCATGGGGATGGAGCACGATGGGGAGTGCGCAGCATGCGGGATGGAGCACGATGGGGAGTGCGCAGCATGGGGGATAGAGCACGATGGGGGGTGCGCAGCATGGGGGATGGAGCACGATGGGGAATGCGCAGCATGGGGGATGGAGCATGATGGGGAATGCGCAGCATGGGGGATGGAGCACGATGGGGAATGCGCAGCATGGGGGATGGAGCACGATGGGGAATGCGCAGCATGGGGGATGGAGCACGATGGGGAGTGGGGATGGAGCACGATGGGGGGTGCGCAGCATGGGGGATGGAGCATGATGGGGGGTAAGCAGCATGGGGGATGGAGCATGATGGGGGGTGCGCAGCATGGGGGATGGAGCACGATGGGGGGTGCACATCTCCCCCCAAAACACACACACACACATTGCACAACACACCACACACACACTGGGAACCACAAACACTGCCCTACACAGACACCCACACACACAACGCCACACACACACAACACCCAATACACAAACACCGCGGCACACACAAATATACGCACATACTGCACAACACACACATTGCACAAAACATACCTCCCCCAAAACACACACACACACACACCCACACAAACCGCGCAACACACATACACAATGATACAGACACACAGCGCTCTACAAACAAGGCAACACACAAACAACACCGCTCTCACCCCCCGCCACACCCAGACAACACCCAGAACATGTACAGCCTCTACACAAACACTTGCTAACTACAGACAACAACATCTATATATATATATATATATATATATATATATATATATATATATACATACATACATAACAAAAATCATACATTAACTACACAATACGTAAATTCTAGAATACCCGATGCGTAGAATCGGGCCACCTTCTAGTCTATATATATAATTGCCTTATTCTGTCTGTCTGTCTGTCTTGCTCCAAAATTGTGTCCTTACCGTGACATGTCCTTACGGTGACAAACAGCGGATTGGCCGATGGCCTCGCCATGGCCCCGCCCCCCCGTTACGGATTGGCCGCTCACCTCGGCTCCTCCCCCCGCATGGATTGGCCGCTCGCCTGGCCTCGGGTCCGCCCCCCGCACGGATTGGCCGCTCTCCTCGCCTCGGCTCCGCCCCCCCCTGCACGGATTGACCGCTCGCCCAGGCTCTGCCCCCCACACGTAATGGCTTCTCGCCCCGAGGTGAGCGCATTAAGGTCCTGCAGCGGCAGAACACACACACACGCACACACATAAGAACAGACACACACACACACACACTCACATCACACTTTCACACTCACACACTCACACACACTCACACACACACTCACACTTTCACACACACACTCACACTTTCACACACACACTCACACTTTCACACACACACTCACACTCACACTTTCACACTCACACACTCACACTTTCACACACACTCTCTCACACTCTCACACTCTCACACTCTCACACTCTCACACACACACACACACACACACACACACACACACACACACACACTCACACACACTCACACACACACACACTCACACACTCACACACACTCACACACACTCACACACACTCACACTCTCACACACACTCTCACACACACTCTCACACACACTCTCACACACACACTCTCACACACACTCTCACACACACTCTCACACACACTCTCACACACACTCTCACACACACTCTCACACACACTCTCACACACACTCTCACACACACTCTCACACACACTCTCACACACACTCTCACACACACTCTCACACACACTCTCACACACACTCTCACACACACTCTCACACTCACACACTCACACACTTTCACACACTTTCACACACTTTCACACACACACACACACACACACTCACACTCACACACTCACACACACACACACTCACACTTTCACACTCACACACACACACTCACACTCACACACTTTCACACTCACACACTCACACTTTCACACACACTCACACACACTCACTCACACACACTCACACTCTCACACTCACACACTCACTCACTCACACACTCACTCACTCACACACTCACACACTCACACACTCACTCACACTCACACTCACACTCACACTCACACTTTCACACTCACACACTCACACACACACTCACACACACTCACACACACTCACACACTCACACACTCACACACTCACATACTCACATACTCACATACTCACATACTCACACACACACACACTGACACTTTCACACTGACACTTTCACACTGGCACTTTCACACTGGCACTTTCACACTCACACTCACTTTCACACACACACTCACACTCTCACTCACACACTCACACACTCACACACTCACACACTCACACACTCACACACTCACACACTCACACACTCACACTGACACTCACTTTCACACTCACACACTCACACTCACTTTCACACACACACACACACACACTCACACTCACACTTTCACACTCACACTTTCACACTCACACTTTCACACTCACACTTTCACACTCACACTTTCACACTCACACTTTCACACTCACACTTTCACACTCACACTTTCACACTCAAAACATAGGGCATTGCATTGCATAGGGACTTAAGACGTCGCTGAACGGGGGCGTCACTAACGTAGGACGCCGACCCCCGTAGTGTAGGAAGGGAATAGGACAGGGATAATATCTCTCCCCTCTCTCCTTCCTCACCTTTTATTTCAAGTGTTTATATATGTATGTGATTTTGACCTCAATAAAATAATTATTTTTATGAAAAGTAGTGAAGACTATAGGTTTGACAAGATATATTACAAAGCTGCCTCTTTCTCTGCCAGAATTGTTCAAAGATGCTTATGTGTACTATTGATTTCTGAAATAAAAATTAAAACAGTTATGCTTAAAGTGTTGTAAAGCTAAGTTTAATTGTACCTTATTGGAGACCACTAACAATCAATGATAAAGCGCAGTGGAAGCACTCCTACAATAGTATAAGTGATATCCCAGGGGTGTACAGAGAGGAGGAAAAGAGGGGCGACTTCTAATCCTTTCTGCACACTGGGATGTCAGTCACACGTATGTGGGTGTGTTTCCAGTGAGCTGTATCATTGACAGTGCTCTCAGACAATGATAACAGGGAAAATGAAAACTCAGTTTTTAAACATTTATATTTAGGGCTAAAGCAAGCATCTTTAAAGCGTTTATGAGGAGGCTGATGGATGTGATAGTGTATTATCACACAGCACAGTACATATTTCTATTGCACAGATAGCTCATAAAAAATACTTAAGAAGAAGAGAGAATCTCCCTGCAGAACACCTTCCTGTGTCCCCATCTAATAAATTATAAAAATTGCAGCAATCTGCCCAACCCACCTCTCCATGTATACAACTTTGTACAACTGCAACCTGATGTTGCCGTGTGGAAGCCAACTGTAATTGACTTAGTGCTGTTCAAATATAGCAGCATATATAAGATTCTTTGCTTTCAGTTATGTTTAAAGTTGGTTCTTATAAACAGTACTAGCTGTACTACTCGGCTTTGCCCGGGTTAATAACTGCTGTTTACAAAATAGAATGTATTAACAAAAATGTATTATGCACACAAAAACCACAAAACAAATAGATAGAAATGTAATTATTAAAAGTCAAAAACTAAGCTAATAGAAGCATTTCACAACATATATTTCAACACCACAGATATACCACACAGATTTAACTAAATTGGCCACGTAATGTGCTCAGTCTGCCTCTTTCCCCCATCTGCCTCTTTCCGCCGTCTGCCTGTCTCTGTCTGTCTCTTTCTTTGTCTGTCTCTATCTCGGTTTCTTTCCTCATCTGTCTCTTTCCCAGGTCTGTCTCTTTCCCAGTCGGTCTCCCTGTCTCTTTGTCTGTCTTTTCCTGTCTGTCTCTTTCCCTGTCTGCCTGTCTTTGTCTGTCTCTATTTCTCGGTCTCTTTCCCCATCTATCTTTGTCTGTCTCTCTGGCTGTCTCTTCCTTCCCTGTCTCTGTCCCTATCTGCATGTCTGTCTCTTGCCCCATCTGTCTCTGTCTGTCTCTCTCTATTGGTCTCCCCACCGACATCTTATTACCTCACATATAAGCTTCTTATACTATGAATGTCTTTTGTTCCTATAGCAAACACTCACAGCTCCTACTAATAACCTGTAGTTCCAGGCTCCATTTACTTTAATGAAGGAATGTTTTTTGGAGAGGAACTGTAAAGCGCGGGGTTACATTTTCCTGTCAAAACATAGTCTACGACGTTCCCTGGGTCACATGAGGTGTCTGCAAAATTTTGTGATTGTAAATGCGATGGTGCGGATAAACTTTTCGTTTCACTTTTTCCCCATTATGTAGATAGGGGCAAAATTGATTGGTAAGTTGGAACGTGCGGGGTTAAAATTTCGCCTCACAACATAGCCTATGATGCTCTCGGGGTCCAGACGTGCGAGTGTGCAAAATTTTGTGGCTGTAGCTGCGATGGTGCAGATGCCAATCCCGGACATACACACATACATACACACACACACACACACACACACACACATTCAGCTTTATATATTAGATTACTTGTAATGAAGAAATGTTTATTGCAGTGTCTGTTACTAAATGGCAAAAGAAGGAAGCTTCACCTTCACCAGCTGTGCATCCTGTCTATTCAGCTGGCTCTGAGGTAACAGGTCCCGTTTTGTGATCCACTCATGTTGTAGAACTTGACGTGCAGTGAGTCGGCAAAGAGGATCCACGTGCAACATTCGAGACACTAGGTCCTAAAAAAGGAAAGAAAAAAATCTGCTTATAGACAAAAGTCCAAGTTAAAGGTCCTTAATAAATGTCTCAAAGACATAACTGCACACTGAGCAAAAATCTCTTTGGGTTAGTCTGTTGCCACCGGGAGGTTGACACTAACAATACATCTTAAAGGGAACTGGTCACCAGATTTGGCGAATATAAGCTGCGACCTCCATCAGTGATCTCTTATAAACCGCGTTCTTGAATACTGTATATAAGAGCCCAGGTCGTGCTGTATAACGTAAAAATCACTTTTATAATACTCATTTAGGGGGTAGTCCGTTCTGATGGGTGTTGCTGCTCTCCGGTCAGGTGGCTCCTCTCTACTGCAATCACTGTCCTCCTCCTAACCAGCCCAGTATGGATGACGCGTCCTCAGTCATCCACACAGGACAGCATTGTGCTCCTGTGCAAGTGCACTTGTTGTGAATGTCATCCAAGGTGGTGATGGTTTGGAGCTCCCTCTGGTGGTCAGGGCTGGGGGTGAAGCTGACTGTGACTCAACAGGTGTGGGAGTTAATTGGGAGTTTAGGTAGCCCAATTGCAGATCAGCCTGGGCTATATAGTAGAGCAGTGTCTGCTGGGTGGGGCTGGTGATAGATGTTTATCCTCAGTCTCTGAATTGGCTTGTAGTTTGTCCTTCAATTTATCCTGTGCCTGTACCATTCCAGATAAGTTTCAAGTTCTTTGTTTTATTGCCTGATCCACACTTGAGGGTGGTTGTGTTTCTTTTCATTTTGCTTAAAGTCTGTTTTCTTGCAGGAGAGGAATTGTCTTTCTGTTTTGATGAGCATGGGGATTCCCCCTCTGCAGGCCCCACTGCAAGAAAAGGGAGATTCTCCCTGTTCTATTTGATTATTTGCACTTTTGTATTTCTTGTGGGGTTTTTTGGTATTTTGTTTCTCCCATTATTTCCCAGAGTACCTGATATAGTGGGGGAGAGTACATGTGGTCTCAGTATTTTTTTTATCAGGAGATTGGTATTTTTGCAGGGTTTTTTGCTGGCCGCAATCCGTTATCTGTCCTGTCCTATCTAGGAAGTCGGGCCTCGCCTTTGCTAATCTATATTTCCTATCTGTGCATTGTGTTTTCTTACATCACCGTTGGCTTTATATGTTGGGGCTTGCTATTCCTTTGGGGACTACTCTGAGGCAAGATAGGTTTCCTCATTTCTATCTGTGAGCTGTAGTAAGCTTCTACGGCTGAGACAAAGCGTCTAGGTGTGTTTAGGAATGCTCCACAGCTTCTTCTAGTGTGGTCTGACAGATAGGGGATTGCGGTCAGCTCAGGTTCCAACTACTCGTGTATTTCTGCTGATGGGATTTTTGTGATCGTCACCGGTGACCAGATCATAACACGCACTTGATCTACCGTACTCAGGGCAGCTTGAAGTAATGTAATGCCTAGGTGCAAGGAAAGGTTAAGGACCGCCCGCGCATGCACACCACAATAATTTGATCTACCCTGAGCAGGGCAGATCATAGTGCACCTGCCCAGGACTGAAATGCCGGCTTGTGTGGCTGACTTAGGACGTGTCATGCACACAGTCCTCAGAAGAGGAAGGACAGCGATCGCCGCAGAGAGGAGTCACCGGACCAGAGCAGCGACATTGGACCACTCCGCCCCCCTAGGTGTTATAAAAGTGATTTCTACATTATACAGCGTGGCCTGGGTTCTTCTATACAGCATTCTAGAATACTGTATATAAGAGCCTACTGTGATGGCTGCAGCTTACAGTCACAGCTTACAGTCGCCAAATCTGGTGACAGGATCCCTTTAAAGGGAATCTGTCACCTGGTTTTTGCTATATAATCTGAGGACAGCCTCTCTTCTCAGGCTGTGTGCTGATAATGGTTTTTTCACTTGGCGATGAAATAGCTAGAACTTGCTGGCACGGCAGTCCGGTACGCCCCCTCCTGTGCTTGATACATCACTATCAATGTACAATATCTATTGCGAGCCTGGTGTGGCCAGGGATAGCTCTCTGTGCTCTGCTGCTTTGCTAAATTTAAAAGCTCTGATTGTGTCAGAATGGCTGCAGGCAATAATATAAGTGATACATAATTGGATCCAAAGTCTCTTTGCCTACCTCATACTGCTCTCAGATGAGGTAGCAAAAACCTGTTGACAGATTCCCTTTAAAAAAAAGTTGGCTCCTCCTCAGCAGACTATAGTTCATCTGCTAGCACCAAGCCTCCTTATTTGTTTGTTTTCTCCTACTGCTTTCTCATGAACAAGAAAGAAAAAACTACCGCACCAGGGCAACGGGATGAGCTGGGACGAAGCACAGGGATTGGCACATCTAATGGATGCACCACTTCTGGAGCAGCTGTGGCCTGCTATTTTTAGGCTAGGAAGGGCCAAATGACCATGGCTCTCACATCCTGACTATACCAGACCCCAGCTGTCTGCTTCACCTTGGCTGGTGATCCAATTTGGGGGGACTGCACATTTTTAATTATTTATTTATAAATAATAAAAAAAAACCAGCCTGGGATGCCCTCCGTTTTGGATCACCAGCCAAGATGAAGCTGCCAGCTGCAGCTGTCTGCTTCACCTTCACTGGCTACCAAAAAAGGGGGGCCCCACGTCGTTTTTATTTAATTTTTGGCTAAATACAAGGCTAAGCACTATTTAGTGCCACATGAAAGTCCCTAAAGGATGCCAGCTTAGAATATGCAGGGGGTGGGACATTATATATGTGTGTTTGATATACATCCATCTTAGCTTTTTAGGCTGTGTGCCCAAGATCAGAGTTTGCAGCCTTTTGGACGCAGAGTGTTTTTACTGCATCCATGACACTGCATTGTACAGTACAAACGCAGTGGAAGTATTTTTAGAAATCTGCCCACTGTTCTTCTTTTCTCTGCAGCATAAACTGATCTGCGACGCCGCTTCCTCAGCTGCAGCATGTCAATTTATGCTGTGGAGACGAGAGTATTCTCTGAGGGGAGAATAGAGCTAACGTAAGCAGCAGCCCGAACTCGGATCGTGGGCATGGCCAGCTGCACTCTCCTGTGGGCAACACTCGCATCTCTGTAAGAGGGCTGGCACTGAGTACTAGACGTAGTGTCACCAGATCGTGGGCACATAGCTTAAAAGTGAGAAAATTGGCTCTACAGCAACATTTTTGTGAAGTACCTGTGGATTCAAAATGCTTACTATACCCCTGAATAAAATCCTTCAGGGGTCTAGTTTCCAAAATGGGGTCACTTGTGGGGGTTTCTGCTATATAGGTACCTTAGGGGCCCTGCAAATGTGACATGGTGCTTGCAATTTATTTCAACTTTTCCAAAATTCAAATTCAAATGGTGTTTCTTCCATTCCATAGTTACATAGTTACTCAGGTTGATAAAAAGACCTAGATCCATCTAGTTTAACCTTCCTCCACCAGCTCTACATTTTGTCCCTAAGTCATTTATAACCAGCAATGTTATGTGTACTGAGGAAATCATCCAGCCCTTTTTTTAAAAGCCGTTATAGTATCTGCCATTACTACCTCTTGTTGTAGGGCATTCCACAGTCTGACTGCTCTAACTGTAAAGAATCCTTTCCTATTTAGCTGCCGGAATCGCTTTTCTTCCACTCGCAGTATATGCCCCCTGGTCCTTAGTATTGTCTTTGGAAGGAATA